>NC_053491.1:280021825-280142505 GCF_905171775.1 Rana temporaria
GTTGATTCCCGGGACACAGAAGCAGATCTCCCTCCACCACCCCGCATACCAACCCCCACACTCCACTGCACATGATATATAAAATATAATGATGGGGAAGGCTTCAGTTCCTTCCTACCTCGTTGCAGCAGATCCTCTCAGGCGGAGCAGTATTGAGCTGCAGATCTGACTGAGGTGACGTCACTTCCCGACTGTCCTTTGACTGTGTGAAAGAAAGCACCGCCCACTGGGCGGTGACATAGTTCTATCACACTGTGTGCACTCGCCCGGCTATAATACAAGCCATCGCGCCGGGAACAGTGGCGCGTCGGTTTGCGCCACAAAGGCATATTTTAGCTGCCGTCTGCTACTGCAATCTTGTGATTGCACAGACGTAGCGCTACAAAATACCGCACTGTGCCCGGCGCCCATACACAGTGCAATAAGGACTTTTTAAAAAAAAAAATCGTTTCTTAAAGGGACATGTTTAAAAAAAAAAAAAAAAAAATTTCGATTTTTTTTTTTTCATATATTTTTTTTTTACTGCCTGGGGAGGGGGGGCGGCGCCCGGGCGCCCCCTATGGACGGGCCGCCACTGGTCGGAAATGCACACAGACTTTCCTGGCCTGCTTCAGGACATGCTGCAAGCCCGGGTACCTGCCCAAGAACCGCTGCACCACCAAGTTAAGGACATGAGCAAAACAGGGCACATGGGTCAGTTGTCTCTGTCGCAGGGCGGAGAGGAGGTTGGTGCCATTGTCGCAAACCACCATTCCTGGCTTAAGCTGGCGTGGCATCAACCACCTCTGAGCCTGCCCCTGCATAGCTGACAGAACCTCTGCCCCAGTGTGGCTCCTGTCCCCCAAGCACACCAGCTCAAGCACCGCATGGCATCTCTTTGCCTGCATTCCTGCGTAGCCCCTTGAACGCCTACGGAGCACCGCTGGTTTCGAGGACACATCAGCACAGGAAGAGGCAACAGAGGAAGAAAAATAGGAGGGGGTGGAGGAGAGAGGTGTGTCACAACCAGTAGTAGCATTTTGGAGGCATGGTGGCGGAACAACCTCCAACACTACTGTACCTTGATCTGCGCCCTTCCCAGCTGCCAGCAGAGTCATCCAATGTGCCGTGAAAGATAGGTAACGTCCCTGTCCATGCCTGCTGGACCATGAGTCAGCGGTAATATGCACCTTACCACTGACTGCCCTGTCCAGCGAGGCATGGACATTGCCTTCCACATGGCGGTAGAGAGCCGAAATAGCCTTCCGTGAGAAAAAGTGGCGTTTGGGAACTTGCCACTGAGGTACGTCACATTCCACAAACTCACGGAAGGGTGCAGAATCTACCAACTGAAAAGGCAGCAGTTGAAGTGCTAGCAATTTAGCTAAGCTAGCATTCAACCGATGGGCATGTGGATGGCTGGGAGAGAACTTCTTTCGGTGCAGCAGCTGGGGCAGTGAAATTTGCCTGGTACAATCTGCCATTGGTGTACTGATAGTAGATTGCCCACAAGTATTTGGCTGCGACACACCTAATTCTACACCTTCAGTCCTATCAGTGCAGGCTTCAGAGAGGACTGAGGGTATAGTGGGGTTGGAGATCTTAGCTGATGAGGAGCAAAGGGAGGTCTGCTTTATTCTTTGGTGTGGGTCTTTGAGGTACGCTTGCCAATGAACTGCATGGCAGGTCGACATATGTCTGGTCAAGCATGTGGTGCCCAAGCGGGTGATGTTTTGGCCACGCGAGATACGCTTGAGACATACTGTATGTTGCAAATAGCAGCGGTGCAATCTGATGCACTCATCTCAAAAAAGGCCTACAAAACCAAAGAACTTTTGGAATAACGCTGAGACAGCAGCGCCCTGCACATGCGTAGCTCTGCGTTGTGATGCAGTCGGTGTGCTGCCCTTAAGCTGGCCCCTGGAGGGCATCCTGCCTCATTGGAGATGTGCCTGTGCCTCCTCCTCCTCCTCCTAACTCCTATCAGGCACCCACGTAGAGTCAGTGACCTCATCATCCCCTCCCTCCTCATCACTGCAGAAAACCTGGCAGTATGCTACAGCTGGGGGAACATGACTGCCAGATTGCTGTCCTTCTTGGGCACCCCCTCTCTCTGGGCTCACGTTACTGCCTTCCTCTAGCTGTGTACTATCATCGGAGCCTTCAAAACGCTGCACATCCTCATGCAGCATGTACCCAACACTGTGGTCAAACAGTTCGGGGGACTCCTCAGGAGGACATGGTGGGGCTAGGGAAGGAGTGACTGATGCCATTGAGCAGAGGGAAGAGGCCGCCCTGGAAGCTGCTTTGCCAGACAAAGTAGCCTGAGCCTGGGTGAGAGAGGATGAGGAGGATGAGGACGGCTTGGTCATCCACTCTACCAAGTCTTCGGCATGTTGCGGCTCAACACGGCCAGCTGCCGGAAAAAAGGACGAGCATGTCCCACGGCCACGTGTGATGAGGATGAACCGTGTCCATGACCAGCACTGTTGCCTCTAGACGCAGAGCCTGCTTGCCCTCTTTTATCGGCTCGTGACTCTCTGCCTCTCCTTGTTGTCCTTCCAGACACACTAATGGCATGCACACTGCAGAGTATCATGTAGCTTTAGGTGCACACTGCAGAGGACACGGGAAGTACACACCACGTAGCTTTAGGTGCAAACTGCAGAGGACACGGGCAGTACACACCATGTAGCTTTAGGTGCAAACTGCAGAGGACAAAGGCAGTACACACCACGTAGCTTTAGGTGCAAACTGCAGAGGACACAGGCAGTACACACCTTGTAGCTTTAGGTGCAAACTGCAGAGGACATGAGCAGTGCACACCTTGTAGCTTTAGGTGCAAACTGCAGAGGACATGGGCAGTACACACCACGTAGCTTTAGGTGCAAACTGCAGAGGACACGGGCAGTACAAACCACGTAGCTTTAGGTGCAAACTGCAGAGGACATGGGCAGTACACACCACGTAGCTTTAGGTGCAAACTGCAGAGGACACGGGCAGTACACACCACGTAGCTTTAGGTGCACACTGCAGTGGACACAGGCAGTACACCACGTGAGAATACTGCAGCTAGCACAATCACCTGCCTGCCAGTAAATTAGGAAGAGTGGATCTATCTATACTATACAGTGTATAAATATATATATACACAAAACCTGGGATGCATATATATCCTCTACACACTGTGGGGCAGATCCACGTAGCACGGCGCATTCCTCCGTCCGGCGTAGCGTATCTCTGATTTGCTACGCCGCCGTAACTTACAGTTTTTTTTGTATCCTGAAAGAATTTCCGCCGTAAGTTATGGCGGCGTAGCGTAACTTAGGCAGCGTAAGGGCGCGCAATTCAAATGTATGTGATGGGGGCGTGTTTTATGTAAATATGTCTTGACCCGACGTAAATTACGTTTTTTTTTCAACTGCGCATGCGCCGTCCGTGGGGGTATCCCAGTGCGCATGCTCGAAATTAAACCGGAACAAGACAATGCTTATGACGGTGATGTCATTCTACGCAAAGCCCTATTCGCGAACGACTTACGCAAACGACGTAACATTTTCAAAATTCGACGCAGGAACGGTGGCCATACTTAACATAGGATACACCTCATATAGCAGGGGTAACTATACGCCGAAAAAAGCCTTACGGAAACGACGTTAAAAAAAGTGCGCCGGCCGGAGGTACGTTCGTGGATCGCCGTATCTAGCTAATTTGCATACCTAGCGGCCAGCGTAAATATGCACCTACGATCCGACATCGTACTAAGATGTACGCCTGTTGGATCGATCCCTCATTCAGTCGTATCTTGTTTTGTGTATACAAAACAAAGATACGACGGGGGAACTTTGAAATTACGTGGCGTATCCATAGATACGCTGGCGTAATTTGTTTGTGGATCTGGCCCTGTAACTTTAACTGACTAGCCTGCCTGCTCTATCTACCTAGAAAAATGACACTCTCTCTCTTCTCTCTCTTTACCTCCGCAACACACTACACAAGGCCGGCATGCAGGCGGCCTTTGATAGTGTGGAGCGTGTACTAAACCCCCTGAGCCATAATTGGCCAAAGCCACCCTGGCTTTGGCCAATTATGGCTCTCTGTTTTTTGCAAGCTGTGATTGGCCAAGCACGCAGGTCATAGTGCATGAATGGCCAATCATCAGCCAGCAATGCATTGCGATGCCGCAGTGAATTATAAGCCGTGACACGCCACTCGAATTTGGCGCGAACGACCATAACGTTCATTATTCGATGAACGATCGAACATATGGTGTTCGAGTCGAACATGGGTTTGACTCGAAAATTAAGCTCATCTCTACAGTTGACCCAGAAAAGTCACCGAACGCAGTTGGATGCACTTTGCTGCAGTTGAATGCATTTTGAACTGCACTCCAACTGCATAGACAGCCCCAAATCAAGGTAATCCTATGGGCATAGTTTTCATCATTGCAGTGCAGTTCAACACAGTTAAAAAAAAGTAGAACATGCTGCATTTTTCTGCGCTGTAAATGCAGGTAACATGCTACAACATGCTTCAAATGTACTGCACCACACCCCTTTAGGCTAAGAAAGCCAAGCCCAAAAATGGATAGAAAAATGCACTGCAAATTCAGTGTTAAACGCAGCACAAAATGCATGCAAAACACATTCAAGTGCACGTCAAACATGCTTTAAATACATGTAAACCTGCAGTAAAAAAAATGCACAGTTATTTACAGTTTCTGGTGTGAACAGGCCCTTAGGGTTGGTGAGTGTAGCACCTGCCTAGCATGACCCAGTCAAGTTAGTGATGCCACTCTGCAAGTGTCCTGCAACCTTGTGCAGTACAGCAAACAAGGGGTTAAAGCAGGAAGCATTGTTTTGCTTTCTCACAACCTATTTTAACCCCTTCAACACTGCAGAAGCATTCAGTTGTGGGTCGTTTGAAGAGTGACCCTATCTACTTTAATAGGTTGTGATTGGCAGGCAGAAACAACCACCAAAAGCAACAGGAGTTTACTTCCTGCTGCGGCATGTGTACACCTTTGGCTGCTGCCTCAGCAGCTAAAGGAGGTAGGGATTGGGGGTGGTAAACTCACCCGCAGGGTTTTACCACCACCAACTTTACATGTGAATGAGCCCTAAGGGTGCCATTGAGAAACGCAACTAATGGCTCTTTTACAAGTGCAGCCTCCTCACCACCTAATTTAAACCCATTATTGCTGTGCAATGCACACAATTGTAACACGGTAGTAAGGCAATTAGTGGTTTAAAGGTGTTAAGGTTTAGGGTTAAGGTTGCCTACCCCTTGCTCTATGTAAACATACTAATAGTGCACATAATTCCAAATAACTCATATGTTCCAAGTCAATTTCATATAAAGAAACATGCAAACATTTTACATACAGTGTGGGGGGTGTATAATAATAAGGTGGTGCTAATAGTAAGTGATAAATAAATTCCAAATTCTAGCTTGAAACAATATATTAGCTATAAAGTCAACAATATAATAGTGATTTAAAGTGCAAGTGCTTATATAATGACAACATCAAAAAATAGGTGCAAACAGGTCCAAAAAAATGCAGCAATGGTAACTAAATGATAAGCATTGGTAAGTCCATGCATCAAATGGTTGACTTGAGAGTAGACACCATCACCACGGAACAGATATCAAACTGGCGACACCCGGTGAAAGATAGAGGTAAGTGCCTACTTACCAGACCACCATGACCCTTCGTATGAAAAAAAGGATCAGGTGGAGCTTTAGTACAGTTGGTGGCCTAAGGTTTGTACTGGTACCTGGATGGGACTAGCCAAGAATGGACTCCAACAGAAGAAATTATCATGGATAAAATGAATAAAAAAGGGCCATAGTAAAGTTCTGCAATTTATTGGAAAACAGATTAAAAACAAAAGCCAAATGGCCGCTTACCGGTGCAAGTCACTTGCAGAAGCGAACGCATATGTGAGTATCGTCCGCATATGAAAACGGTGTTCAAACCGGTGTTCAAACGGTGTTCAAACCACAGCGATTGTTAGAGCGAGAGCAATAATTCTAGCCCTAGACCTCCTCTATAACTCAAAACATGCAACCTGTAGAATTTTTTAAATGTCGCATATAGAGATTTTTAAGGATAAAAGTTTGTCGCCATTCCACGAGCGGGTGCAATTTTGAAGCGTGACTTGTTTGGTATCAATTTCATCTGCATAACATCATCTTTCACAATATAAAAAAGACTAACTTTACTGTCTTATTTTTTTTATTTAAAAAAGTGTATTTTTTCCCAAAAAAATAGCTTGTAAGACCGCTGCGCAGATACGGTGTGACAGAAAGAATTTTAACGACCGCCATTTTATTCTCTAGGGTGTTAGAAAAAAAATATATAATGTTTTGGAGTTCTAAGTAATTTTCTAGCAACAAAAAATTATTTTAACTTGTAAACAACAAGTTTGAAAAATAGGCCTGGTCTTAAAGTGGGTGTGCCTTAACCTCCTTAGGTGGACCTCTAAGTGTATGTGAGGTCTATAAATGCTTTACAGATCTTCTCGTGCTTAGGTTGCTCGGCTGTCGGTTAATTGCCAGCACTCATCGTTCCACAGTGGCTCACCTGGTGTTCATTTCCTGAACTCCAGTCCAGCACACAGCCAGCCCCTTCAGGCTATTTAACCACTTGACCACTGGGCACTTAAATCCTCTTCCTAACCAGACCAATTTTCAGCTTTCGGTGCTCTCACATTTTGAATGACAATTACTCAGTCATTCAACACTGTGCCCATATGAATTTTTGTCCATTTTTCCCACAAATAGAGCTTTCTTTTGGTGGTATTTAATCACCGTTGTTTTTGTTTATTTTTTGCGCTATAAAAAAAAAGACTGAAAATTCTGTAAACAAAATAATTTTTCTTTGTTTATGTTATAACATTTAGCAAGTTAGTAATTTTTCTTCATACAGTTTGGTCATAATTTATACTGCTACATATCTTTGGTAAAAATAACCCAAATTGGTGTATATTATTTGGTCTTTATGAAAGTTATAGAGTCCACAAGCTATGGTGCCAATCTCTAAAAATTGATCACACCTGAAGTATTGACGACCTATCATTTCTTGAGACCCTAACATGCCAGGACAACACAAATACCCCCAAAATTACCCCTTTTTTCAAAGTAGACATTCCAAGGTATTTAGAAAGAGGCATGGTGAGTTTTTTGAAGATGTCATTTTTCCCCACAATTCTTTGCAAAACCAAGTTTTTTTTCTTTTTTCCCCCACAAAATTGTCATATCGGCAGGTTACTTCTCACACACAGCATATGCATACCACAAATTACACCCCAAAACACATTCTGTTATTCCTCCCGAGTATGGCGATACCACACGTGTGAGACTTTTACACAGCGTGGCCACATAGAGAGGTCCAACATGCAGGGAGCATGTTTTTTTTCGGGAGCAGTGATTTTAATAATGCTTAAAGTGAAACAATAAAAGTGAAATATTCCTTTACATTTCGTACCTCGGGTGTCTATAGTATGACTGTAAAGTGGTGCATTTTTCCCGTGTTTAGAACAGTCCCTGCACAAAATGACATTTCTAAAGGAAAAAAAGTAATTTATAACTACTAGTTGCTATAATGAATTGTTGGGTAACGGCAATACAGATAAAAGTAATTGAAAAAAAAACATGGGGGGGTCCCACAAATTCCATTAAGGGGAACCCCGCGCCAAAATTAAAAAAATGGCCTGGGGTTCCACCCAAAAATCCATACCAGACCCTTATCTGAGCATGCAACCTGGCAGGCTGCAGGAAAAGAGGGGGGTGAGAGAGTGCCCCCTCCTCCTGAACCATACCAGGCCACATGCCCTCCACATGGGGAGGATGTCCCCATGTTGATGGGGACAAGGGCCTCATCCCCACAACCCTTGCCTTCCGCCCCCCCATGTGAATTGGTAATAGAATACATTGTACCCCCACCATTTCACAATTTTTTTTAAAAAACACAGTAAACAGCTTGGAACAAGTCCTTTAAAAAAGTAATGGACTGAGGGAACCCATGCTGTTTTTTTTCAATGACTTTTATCTGTATTGCCAGGACCCAACAATTCATTATAGCCGCGAGTAGTTTTACATTTTTTTTTTCCTTTAGAAATTTCATTTTGTGCAGGGATTGTTCTAAACGCAGGAAACATTTTACAGGCATACTATAGACACCCCAGGTACGAAATTGAAAGGAATATTTCACTTTTAATGTTTCACTTTAAGCATTATTAAAATCACAGCAGTTTTTAAAACTTTTTTTGCATTGATACATGTCCCTTGTGGCAGGACCCAGGTCCCCAAACACTTTTTATGACTGTCAGAACCATTGACGTATCTCGGTATGGTGCCTACATATACTGTCAGAATGTTTATACTGAAATATAAAATATTATTGTATTCATGGAAATATGTAAATCTGTTCTTTGGGAGAGTTACAATTTTTCTACAATATTAAAACAAGAAATCCAAAGTTATTTTATCCGTGCTATTTTGAAGACAAGTAACACAAATGAATATTTAAAATATATATATTTATTAACTAAAGATATAGTGCAAAATAAAAATCAGGTACAATTTGTGATAAAACAAATAATTGATATACTTCTACAATCAGAGATACATGATGGTTAAATGTTCAGATAATATTTACATTCATTATATGAGAAGGTATATTCACAGTTCTTACTTATCGTCCTGGCATCTTTAAAACCTGGTAACTTGTAAAATAAACTTCCGTGACTATACGGCTTAGTAAATAGCTTTTGTTTACATTGACACTATGTTATCTCTTCTCAACACAAACTGATCTCCTCTTTTACTTCTTATGTGTACAGATCAAAGGACATTTTGTACACAAGCTCGGTAATACAGACAAGCTTATTTTAAATTTAGAGAGAATTTATTTTTTACAAACATCACCATAAAAGCATTGTACAACTGTTGGCATTTAGCTTTTTAAAGACAAACATAATTTGTGTATGTCTCCTAATATTTGGAATATATTTATTTCATACTGCAGTTAAAAATAATATACCTCCCAAATGATTTTGCCAAATAAGAAGGCCAGTATGGTGGCCTGAGTTTATGGGAGGAGCCCGGAGGGTATTTAAGCAGCCCACTCACACATGCTCTTTGTCGGTTCAGTGTGCAGTACTACACGTCACTGGGCCGACTCTTCCCAGCTCACCTCATGTCCGTGAGTCTGCGCATTCAATCGCATTCAACATCGCAAGCGCTTTGCGGCTTCTCCCTTCATGGTCTTCGCCGGCGGTTCCCGCTTACTGTCGCAGGTAGGATTCAAACCTTTTCGTATCTTGTGCAATCTTACTATTCGTTATGCTTCCTATCCTGCATCCCTTTTGGGAAAAAATCTGCCTGAGTTACTTTTGCTCATGTTCCAACATCATTTGGCTCAGGCATAGTACATTTGTAACTTCCTTCTGCCAAACATACAATTCATTTGTAAATCCATTTGGAGATTGACATGTGTTTGTATGTGTTCTTTGGCAGATTGAGGTGGTAATTGGACTCACATGGTGCCTTCTCTGCACTTGATTAGCCTGGGGGGGATGGGTGGTTGGTAGGTGTTCGGTTTCAAAGCAAGGGGTAGCATACACTCTACAACCAATTCATATCAGATTCGTTCAATACTCCTTACTATCAATTCGTATCGGATTCATTTCATGCATTTTACAACCATTTTGTATCACATACATTGCATACTTTCTACCGTTGTCATTCATTGTTTCCCCCATGTCGTGTGTTTTAGTTCCCGCAGCGGAACTTACGAATTGCTTGTACACGGCTCTTCTCTCTCATTTATTTACCAAAGTTGTTGCCTGTGCGTCATGCATGGCGTCACACCACACTCTTGGGATGTGTTGCACATCCACTCCAGTCCAAAGCAAACCCAGTTGCACGTTCACTGTCCCAGGTAGGATTCGTTAGCTTGTTTGTCATGTCAAATTTGTGGCCACTCATGGTGTCACCTGTACCATATGTTTGGTTTCCGCAGTGGAGCTTACAAAGCATTGATACGCACTTCTCGTGTTCTATTTTCTACACCAAACCTCGTTGTTTTGCCCCATGCACGGCATCCCGCTACACGTTCCCGACATGTTACAGTCCGCCGCAAACTCACTCGCATGGCCCACTGTCGCAAGTAAAATTTGTTATTACATTCTTTATGTTCTATCAATTTGCTACCATTCGTTGTTTCCCATACCGTTCATTAGTGGCCCCTATGGAACCTACGATTCAAACAGGCGTTGTCCTTCTACCTACTGCTTGCTTAAGGTACAAACAAACCAGGTGTTTCTATCCTTTCTCAGTAACCCAATTCTTATTGATTGAGACCTTGCAACCATGCAAATCATCTCAGCAGTCTGATACCCTTGCTGAGACCCTTGCAACACATGACCCTTACAAAATGCAAAATGCAAAAAAAAAAAACGCAAAAAGGAAAAAAATATATGAAACGCAAAAAAAAAAAAAAAAAACGATTGCCACCACGTAATCTCAGCCCAGCAACCTGGCACCTGTTGAGACCGCTGCAACGATGCAAAATTCGTCTCCACAGCCTGACACCCTTGTTAAGACCCTTGCAAACGCAATACGGTCTTAGCAGCCCCACACTCATCGAGACTCTTGCAACCACACTAAATCGTCTCAGCAGCCTGACACCCTTGTTAAGACCCTTGCAACACATGACCCTTACAAAACGAAAAAACAAAAAACAAAAAATTAAATAAAAAAAAAAAAACGCAAAAAAAAAAAAAAAAGAAAAACGCAAAAAGAAATATAAAAGTGCAGAACAAAAAAAAAAATGTTTGCCACCACACAATCTCAGCCCCGCAACCTGACACCTGTTGAGACTGTTGCAACGACGCAAAATTCGTCTTCGCAGCCTGACACCCTTGCAAATGCAATACCGTCTCAGCAGCCCCACACTCATGGAGACTCTTGCAAGCACGCAAAATTTGTCTCCGCAGCCTGACACCCTTGTTGAGACCCTTGCAAACGCAATACCGTGTCAGCAGCCCCACACTCATGGAGACTCTTGCACGCACACAAAATTGTCTCAGCAGCCTAATACCCTTGTTAAGACCCTTGCAACACATGACCCTTACAAAACGCAAAAAAAAAAAAAAATATATGCAAAAAAATAAAAATAAAAAAAAAAAGCAGAAAAAAAAATAAATTGTCACCACACAATCTCGGCCCAGCAACCTGACACCTGTTGAGACCATTGCAACCATGCAAAATCGTCTCAGCAGCCTCACACCATTGTTGAGATCCTTGCAAACGCAATACCGTCTCAGCAGCCCTACACTCATCAAGACTCTTGCAACCACGCAATACCGTCTCAGCAGCCTCACACCATTGTTGAGACCCTCGCAAACGCAATACCGTCTCAGCAGCCCCACACTCATCAAGGCCCTTGCAACCACGGAATACCGTCTCAGCAGCCTTACACCATAGTTCAGACCCTTGCAAACGCAATACCGTCTCAGCAGCCCCACACTCATCAAGGCCCTTGCAACCACGGAATACCGTCTCAGCAGCCTTACACCATAGTTCAGACCCTTGCAAACGCAATACCGTCTCAGCAGCCCCACACTCATCAAGGCCCTTGCAACCACGGAATACCGTCTCAGCAGCCTCACACCATAGTTCAGACCCTTGCAAACACAATACCGTCTCAGCAGCCCCACACTCATCAAGACTCTTGCAACCACGCAATACCGTCTCAGCAGCCTCACACCATAGTTCAGACCCTTGCAAACACAATACCGTCTCAGCAGCGCCACACTCATTGAGACCCTTGCAACCACGCAATACTGTCTTGAGCAACCTCCCACTCGTCAAAGACCTTTGTGACCATACAGTCTCGCCCCAGCAACCTGGCATTCATTGAGACCCTTGCAGCCAGACAAATCATCTTTGGCCTCATGTACACTGCTGTTGGTAAAAAAAAAAAAAAAAAAATGGGTTCAGACGGATGTTCAGAGGCATTCGAAACGCATTCGAAACGCCAATGCCTGTAACAGCTTGTAAACACTGCCAGATGCGGTAACTCATGTTTACCAGCGTTTCATTCACAGTCGTTTTCATAAAAAAAAATTAAAATAAAGGGGAATATTGTCTCAGCAACTTGACACTCATTTGAGACCCTTGCTAAATGTAATATCATCTCAGCTACCTCACACCCTTCTAGACCTTTGCAACCACACAATCTCATCTCAGCAACCTGACACCCGTTCAGACCTTTGCAGCCATACAAAGTCATCTTAGCAACCTGACACTCATTTGAGACCATTGCAAATGCAATATCGTCTCAGCAACCTGACACCCATTTAGACCCTTGCAGCCATACAAAGTTGTCTCAGCGGCCGACACTCATTTGAGACCATTGCAAAACGCAACATCGTCTCAGCAACCCCTCACTTGTTGAGACCTGTGCAACCACACCATGCCATCTCAAAACAAACCTCATAATCATCGACACCTTTGCAACCATGCAATATCGTCTCAGCAAACCAGACTGAGACCCTTGCAACCACCAATACCATCAAACCTTCATACTCAAGGCCCCTGCCACCACACAATATCGTCCCAGCAACCTGACACTCACTGACAC
This sequence comes from Rana temporaria, assembly GCF_905171775.1. NCBI lineage: Eukaryota > Metazoa > Chordata > Amphibia > Anura > Ranidae > Rana > Rana temporaria. The sequence goes on from NC_053491.1 coordinate 280,034,457, forward strand.
CCTTGCAACCGCACAATATTGTCTGCAGTAGTATAAAACACTTAGCGGCACGCACCTACGTGCAAACCCGAATACAAACTAAACTTGCAAACACACCTCAGTGACAAACAATCAGCCACACAAACACACAGTGGCACCCAGTTGGCCATTCATCTTCAGTGGCACGCGGGCCACTCATCTTTTCTCAGTTTTTTCCCTGCGGTTAGTTCAGGTTTTCATCCAGCATCAGCGAGTGCACGTTGGCCTGCGAGTGCACGTTGGCCTGCGAGTGCATGTATATCGTCTTGTTGAGCACCTGTGTATTGTCTTGATTTTCTCACACCGATGCAAGATCCAGTCCAAGTTCTCAAACTAGACCAAGCATCAGTAGCAGACTTAGCTATGTGGGACAACTTCCCCACCTGATAGAACATCATTTCAATCTTCATCCCGGCAGTGTCAGCCGAGCCACCAAAGGCTTTTGCAGCCATTTTTAGGCCGCCACTGGTTCTCCAAAACTTGGCCCCCAGAAATTCTATTAAATTTTTGCTTCACCCAGTCTTCATCACGCCTCGTGCTGCACCCCATCGTGGCAGCTGCCCAGGTCTGGGACCACACTTGAACAGGACAGACACTGTTCTTCACCACAGACAATCAGGCCACAGCCGACATCATCAATTAAGATAGATCTAAGTCACTCCCCATCACTTCCTGCGCAGGCTCACGCAGCTGTCACTCCGTCACCAGTTAATATCTTATGTAGACCTTTTCCAGGCAAATGCAAAAAGCAGCTGATGCGCTTTCCTATTCCAACCTTGGAATGGATGTTTTTTCCAGCAAGAGCCTGGAGCCGACCCAGCAACTATCCCTGTCCCACCATGGACATTGCTGACGATGGACTGAAGTCGCATCTCGCCAACGCAATCCAACTTATTAACCACTCCTTGGCACGCAACACACTGAAGGCCTATCGCACTGCTTGGAACACTAATCGCAAATTTTTGGCCCCTTGTCCCGGAGCAGCAATAGGCAACGTTGGACACATCCTAGCCTTCATATCGTATTGCCACATGCAGCTGACCATTTCTCAATACTATCACGCCATATCTAGATGGCATCCAGCATTTCCTGTCCCTGCAGGACCCCAGTAAACCGTCAGTATTCTCGAGCCCATGCAGTCAAGTCCCTCCTACAGGGCATACAGAAGCACCAACCTGTAGTCAGTGGCAAGCGCCTACCTTTCAAGAGTCCCCTCTTTAGGGACATGTCTAAAATCCTTACTCGTTCCCTGTTTAGGGCTTTGCCCAGTCTAGTCACCCAACAGCCATCTACCAGGCCTTCTACGGTTCCCTACAACCTAGTGAATTTAGTCAGCGGCTCCGGCAGTCACACACTGCTCCGACGCCACCCGACTCGCTTTCGAACCACTACACTCTCAACTCAACAAACAGGCCCCTGGGGTTGACATCAACCTGTTTCAGACTGACAACGCCTGACGCCCAGTGACGGTGCTCGACCCACTACTGCTCCATCTACCCAGCCAATCTGATGGTAGCTCGTTGCTACCCTTTCTAAACCAGCTCCCTGAGTGTCAGCCAGTGTGTCAAGCATGTCAGAATCCTCCTAAGTAACTTGGGCTTCAAACCCCAGTCAGTTCTCTGGACATTCTATCCGAATTGGAGCAGTCTCAGTTGCCTCCCAACAGGGAGTACCAGACTACGTAATCAAGATACCGGGCTGATGGAAGTCTCCTTGTTTTGCCACATACATCCCAAATCCTCATGAAGGAATGGCACAAGCCTTTACCAAGCTGGCTCTATAAATACAAGAAATCAATATAAACTATTTCCCTATCTGAGTCTTTTGCCCCCTTTTCTTGGCATACTGACCAGACCACCAAGGCACACTTCAGGTCTATTTATGTTGTCTTGTCGCGTGTTTATGTGATCCACATCTCTCTCGGTCAGAGGGTAATGACCATAAATAAGAAGGCCAGTATGGTGGCCTGAGTTTATGGGAGGAGCCCGAAGGGTATTTAAGCAGCCCACTCACACATGCTCTTTGTCGGTTCAGTGTGCAGTACTACACGTCACTGGGCCGACTCTTCCCAGCTCACCTCATGTCCGTGAGTCTGCGCATTCAATCGCATTCGACACCCTCCCGCCCTTCCCTTTTTCAGGGCACTTCTTAGCATGTCCTTCTTCAATTAACTACCCATTACTTACCTTGGGTATGCCCCCTTTTCTTGGCATACTGACCAGACCACCAAGGCACACTTCAGGTCTATTTATGTTGTCTTGTCGCGTGTTTATGTGATCCACATCTCTCTCGGTCAGAGGGTAATGACCATAAATATATTTAAATGGTTTTAGCTATGTGTATGTAAAAACATTCCATTACCAAAAGGTAAATAAACAAAATTATACATTACCAGTATTTAAGAGTTCTTTCTGTTTGAGAAGCGAAGTCCCATGAGGGACTTCTTTCAACCCCCTACATCTTTGCGTTCAAGATCTCCTTCCAGCTTCCTTCGGAGATACTTTCAGAGAGAGAGAGTTCCCCAGACATCTTTGCAGAGTCAGCTTCCTTCCTGAGATAGAGAGATCTCCAACCAGCGACCTCCAAAGATTGACCAAAGATTCCCGCTCGTGCTCTCTACAACTCCCTTTTAACACACCCCAGAAGTGGGTGTGTATCTCACATTACTACATCATTGACAATGTCAAATGATGCTATGTTAGGTAGGCTGCCATAGCAAGCAAGGATGCGGCCATTTTGATTAATGCCACTTTTAACCTGTGGGGTGGTGGTGTATAAGGAATAATTTCTAATTTTAGGGTTATCCAGGGTTGATCATAATGTATGACCCCCTTTGACATACGTCTTGGTGGAGCACCATAAATTGTCTTATATGTCAAACAATTGTCAGACATCCTGGCATTTCTTACCACTTTAAAGACTGGGAATGTTTAACCATCTTAGCTTAGACCATTAGTTGAATTCCTAGGAAAGTGAGATCCTTTGAAAAGTACTTCTAAGCAAAACCCTTTACTTCCCAAATACAGGCTCTCAATGTCAATACAGCTAGGAACTCACATTTGTAAGCATAGTAATATATATGTACTTAACGATTTATAATAACTAATACATTTACATTATTACCATTATGAAAGAAACATTACTATTTAAAGCAGTAGTAAACCCGCTGCCATTTTTTTTTAACACCAGAAAAGAAAAAGCCATAATGAGTTTGTATGCATGGAATACTAGCTCATTATGAAATACTTACCTTGAAATGAGGTGTGAGGAACTTACCTGGTCCACACCGAGGGAGATGTCATCTTGCCTCGGCGTGTATTCTGGGTATCGCCGCTCCAGCGCTGTGATTGGCTGGAGCGGCGATGTCGTCACTCCCGCACATGCGCGCGGGAGACTTCTCTCCGGCAAGGTCCAGCGGCTTCTGGGCCTTTAGCCGAGGATCTCAGCTGCGCATGCACCGCTGCAGTCAGTGGCGCATTGCGAGGGGAATATCTCCTAAACCTTACAGGTTTAGGAGATATTCTTTATATCTACAGGTAAGCCTTATTATAGGCTTACCTGTAGGTTAAAGTGGTAGTACAGAGTTTACTACCACTTTAAGATATATAATATGATAGCTTATTGGTGGGTGAGCCCACATGTGCAAGAATTCCACAGCCTGGCCACATACAGAGGCCGAGTATAACTGAGTATGGTCAAGCACAGCTGGGTATGGCTGGATATGGCTGAGCATGGCTGGGTATGGCTGAGCATGGCTGGGTATGGCTGAGCATGGCTGGGTATGGCTGAGTATTGCTGGGTACAGCCGAGTATGGCTAAGCATGGCTGGGTATCGCCGAGTATGGCTGGGTACGGCTGAGTACGACTGAATATGGCTGGGGTGGATGGGATGGCTGAGCATGTATGGATGGATGAATGAGTATTGCTGAGTATGGATGGCTGAGCATGGATGGGTGGATAAGTATGACAGAGAGATGGCTGAGCATGGATAGATGAGTATGTATGGATGAGTATGGATGGCGAGATGGGCGAGTGTGGATGGCGGAATGGCTGAGTGTGGATGGCGGGATGGCTGAGTGTGGATGGAGGGATGGCTGAGTGTGGATGGCTGAGTGTGGATGAGTGTGGATGGCGGGATGGATGAATGTGGATGACGGGATGGCTGAGTGTGGATGGCTAATACAGAGGGATGGATGGCTGGATTAGGCTGCAGTTGTCACTCAGCAGTGCTGTGGGCACTACACATCCAGCCCACAGTGCTGCATCCGATCGCTCCCCTCTCCACTCACACTATATGGAGAGGGGAGAGGGAGACCAAACATCACTCTGATTTGTTTACATGTGATCGATCCGTCATTTGATGGAGCGATCATGTGGTAAATGGCCACTGACAGCGGCCATTTACTGTGATCCGTGATACAAAAAGACCCGGCGGGCACAGATACTCCCCAGGGGGCACGTGGGAGCGCGATTCAGGGAGGACGTCAATGTACGCCCTCCCAGAGTTATCGAGCCACACTATAGCCGTTATTCGGTGCGATTGGAAAGCGGTTAAACTGGCTGGCTCATTCAGCGTCTTCACCTTGGTCAACATAACTATAGACTCTCTGCTGTGTTCCTGTTCAAGACTTGCCTGGCTGACGTCCCTTCTGGTTCCTGATCCTGTCTGTTATGTACTACTATGCTGATCTATGGCTTCCTGATTTTCTGGGTTGACTACCCAATTTGGCTACCAAACCCTGGGTATGTTTTGACTACGTTTACTATTTTTGCTATTTTTACCTCTTTATTAAAATGTGTGATTTTATTTTACTGCATTTTCTGTCTCCGTCTGTTTCATGGTTTGTGACAAAACACAAGATTGGCTTTAACAAAGTTCTTATTGCACAATCCACTGGTAATATGTGTAATCAACTATCTCTAAACAGATATATATCATGTTAAAACACTTTATAACAGCCTTGTAGGATCAAAAATGGGCTCTCACTTCAGTCTCTCAAAAACAATCTTGTAAACCACCATAAACCTGCCAATTTTATTGCTACAATCACATTGCATAAAAATCATATAATGCCCTAAAAAATGCCCTAATCTTTTTTATTGCCCTAAAATCTATAAAATATATAACAAATTGTGTCCTATTCCCCTGAAAGAATAATAATGCTAAAGTCACAAAGCTTACCTTACTTAGTTCTAGATCTCATTTACACAGGATTTATTTATTTTTATGGGTTGTTCTTGTAGCCACCTATTTTCCTTGTTTCTTGCCTTTTCTTACCTTTAATCTTTGACTTCTGTTTCTAACCACTTAAGGACCACCTCCTGCACATATTCGTCGTCAGAATGGCACGGCTGGGCACAGGCACGTACCTGTGCGTTGCCTTTAAGAGCCCAGCCGTGGGTCGCGGGACCCGCGGAGCCGACCGCTGTTGGTGTCCCACGATCGGTCACAGGAGCTAAAGAACGGGGAGAGGTGTGTGTAAACACACCTTTCCCATTCTTCTGTGTGGCAGTGACACTGATCGTCTGTTTCCTGATATAGGGAATGACGATCAGTGACGTCACGCCTACAGCCATGCCCCCCTACAGTAAGAATCACTCCCTTAGGGCACACCAGATCCCTTAGTGCCACCTAGTGGTTAACCCCTTTACTGCCATTGTCATTTTCACAGTAATCAGTGCATTTGCATAGCAATTTTCGCTGTGAAAATGACAATGGTCCCAAAAATGTGTCAAAAGTGTCCGATGTGTCTGCCATAATGACGCAGTCATGAAAAAAAATTGCTGATCACCGACATTACTAGTAAAAAAAAAATATTAATAAAAATGCCATAAAACTATCCCCTAAATTGTAAACGCTATAACTTTTGCGCAAACCAATCAATAAACACTTATTGCCATTTTTTTTACCAAAAATATGTTTTTTTATATATTTTTGGCGGATATTTATTATAGCAAAAAGTAAAAAATATTGTTTTTTTTTCAAAATTGTCCCTATATTTTTGTTTATAGCGCAAAAAATAAAAACCGCAGAGGTGATCAAATACCACCAAAAGAAAGCTCTATTTGTGAGGAAAAAAGGACGCCAATTTTGTTTGGGAGCCACGTCGCACGACCGCGCAATTGTCAGTTAACCACATTAATACCAGCCCATTGTAAAATGACGTCCACAAAGGACCTCTAACGATCCGGGTGGACGTCATATGATGTCCTGGGCTTTGTGGGGGGATATCTGAATGATGCCTGCAGCTAGAGGCATCATTCAGATATCCTTCTCTTCTGCCGGCGATTCTGCACAACGTAAGAACAATCATAGCGTTCTTACAGGCGGCGGGAGGGGACATCCCCCCCTCCCGCCACCATCCGGTGTTTCTCCGGGGCTCCCCCGTGCCATCGGGGGGCCCGGAGAACGAATCGTCTGGCGCTGGCAGTAAGCATAGAGATGACTGGTGACCAGATGGTCACCAGTCATCTCTATGACCGTCGGAGAACCCGGGCGCGATGTGATGACGTCACGCCCGGGTCCCTGTAAGTAAACAAAGCCGCAATTGCGGCTGCTAAGCAACATTACTCATGAGATCGGTGAATTTTTTTTCACCGATTTCATGCTTTCCAGCCTGGAGGAGAGATGTGGGGTCTTATTGACCCCGCATCTCTCCATAAAGAGTACCTGTCACACACATTCCTATTACAAGGGATGTTTACATTCCTTGTAATAGGAATAAAAGTGATAATTAAAAAAAAAAAAAAGTGTAAAAAAATAAGTAAATATGTAAATGTGTCCCCAGTAGCTCGCGCGCAGAAGCGAACGCACACGCAAGTCATATGTAAACGCCGTTTAAACCACATATGTGAGGTATCGCCACGTGCGTTAGAGTGCCAGCAACAATTCTAGCACTAGATCTCCTCTGTAAATCTAAACTGGTAACCTGTAAAAAATGTCAAAGCGTTGCCTATGGAGATTTTTAAGTACCGAAGTTTGGCGCCATTCCATGAGTGTGACATGTTGGGTATCTATTTACTCTGTGTAACATCATCTTTCAGATTTTACAAAAAAATTGGGCTAACTTTTCTGTTTTGTTATTTTTTTAATTCATGAAACAATTTTTTTCCAAAAAAAAGGCGTTTGAAAAATTATTGCGCAAATACCGTGCAAGATAAAACGTTTCAATGACCGTTGTTTTATTCCCTAGGGTGTCTGCTAAAAAAACATATATAATGTTTGGGGGTTCTGCGTAATTTTCTAGCAAAAAAATTATGATTTGTACATGTAGGAGAGAAGTGCCAGAATAGGCCTGGTATGGAGGTGTGTATAAAAGCCCTGTATGGAAGTGGTTAAAGCGACGCAGTGCGGAATCGCAAAAAGGGGTAAGGTCCTTAACCTGCATAATGGTCCGCGTCTTAAGTGGTTAACTAACATTGCTGTTTCATTTAATGTCATCTCTTGATATAATGTTCACTAACAGTGACTGCGGCACTTCCCATTGCACACAAATGATAAGGACATACTGTAGGTTGAACATATTGCATCAGTGCAGCGACAGTGGGAGGGGGCACTATTTTTATTAAATTATGGATTTAGGTTGACACTGTATTCAGGTTAAACACACAATTCTCTCTTCTCTGCTTCTTTTTCTTCTCTACTTTTGGTCCCTTGTTTTCCTAAATTTTCATCTTTACTTATCCTTCTCTTACTTTCAGCATTTCTGGTGATGAAAGAACTGAATTTGCCTTTTACAGGTCACAGGTATGCATCTATAGCCTAACAATATACAGTTCTGAAGCACATACACCCAGGCCCACTGGACTTTATTGTACACTTGCAGTCTGTTTAGACATTCTGCATGAGACATGCATACTATACATTTCATCCATGGGTTTAACATATTGTATAATAAGGCCATTTACAAAAAAAAATCTCAATTATTATTATTTTCACTTGTTTTTCACTGATCACTGGGTTTATGGTTTTGGGGTTTAACCTCCCTGGCGGTATGATTCTTTCAGAAAAAAGGTGCTGAAAGCGGTACCATTATTTGCAAGGAAATTTGGCGTTTTATATTGTAGGCCTGTAATTCTTAGGAATAACTCACTTAAATCTGACCAAACAAGAGTATTGTAGGGATCCCGGGTATGAAATTTTTTTGAAAACAAAATTATAAATTATAATATAATAAATAATTATAAATAATTATAACAAATAATAATATAATTCTAATAAAAATTATTCAATAATGTAATCAACTCAAAATCACTGAAATTTGCTCAGTTGCAGAATTGTCGCTGTCATTACTTTTATTTTTTTATGACGAATTTCCCCACAAATCGCTATCGCACAATTCTGCAAGTGATTATAATTTATTATCGCTGTTTTCTAGCTGCTCTAAAACCATTTTTGACATAAAAAGGTACTTTTGGTTGCTATGGACAATCTACAGTTTGCAGGGAAAAATAACAGTTTTTATTATATAAAAGAACATGTAGGACACTGGGCAGACCACTAGGGACAAGGGGTGTGTGTATTTTTTACATACAGTACTGTAATCTATAAGATTACAGTATACTGTATGTATAGTGTTTGTTTACGTTTTTGAATTTGGCGACGTTCTCCGCTCCCGTGCGTCGTAACGTCGCAGGGAACGGAGATCGGCGTCACAGGAGGACGCTGTGTGAATCAAGCGAGGTCCCGCTCGCTCACTCAGCGCTGTGGCATCGCTGGATCCAGGGACAAGGTAAGTAAACCATGCCTGTGGATCTAGCGAGGCAAGCCCGAGTCTGACTCGGGGTTACCGATCGCAGCATGAAAATCTAACCCCTGAGTCAGACTCGGGAACACCGCCAGGGGGGATAATGGGAGTCCTGTCTGCTGCTCATATGTAACTATCATTCTGCCACTTATTTTTCTTAGGTCCTGTCTTTTGATACATAACCCAGAAACTCTTTGGATAGAATCTGACTAAAATGTAGAAGGGTGATTTTATAATTTTGTATGTACCAGAAAAATGTTATTATTTTTTTCAATTTTCTTTTTTTTTATTCTCCTCTGACCTTATTTACCCAAATTTTTCTATAATTTTATGTGTTTTGCTTCTTAGGAGTGATAAATACAATTGGAGGGCATGAAAGCTTTGACATACTATACTGGGATTGATTTGCTAAAACTGGTGAGTGCACAATCTGGTGAACCAAACAGCTTCCATTTTTTTTTTTTTGTCAAAGCTTAATTGAACAAGCTGAAGTTAGAAGCTGCACCCAATTTTGCACTCTCCAGCATTAGTAAATCAATCCCACAATCTCTAGATTAGGGATGAGCTTCGTGTTCGAGTCAAACTCACGTTCGTCTCGAACATCGTATGTTTGACAGTTCGTCGAAATACGAACGTTACGGGCCATTCGCGCCAAATTTGAGTGGCGTGTCATGGCCCATAATTCACTGCGGCATCGCAGTGCATTGCTGGCTGATGATTGGCCAAGCATGCACTATGACCCACATGCTTGGCCAATCACAGCTTGCAAAAAACAGAGAGCCATAATTGGCCAAAGCCAGGGTGGCTTTGGCCAATTATGGCTCAGGGGGTTTAGTACATGCCCCACACTATAAAAGGCCGCCTGCAGGTCGGCCTTGTGTAATGTGTTGCAGTGGTTAAGAGAAGACAGAGAGATAGAGAGAGGCCCAGATTCACGTATCTGTGCGCATCTTTGTGCGGGCGTAGCGTATCCTATTTACGCAAACAACGTAAAATACAACGCTGTTCCGACGTTTCCGACGTCCATACCTTAACATGACTTACCCCTGCTTTATGAGGGGTAAAGTTACGCCGGTCGTACGCCTTACGTAAACAGCGTATATTAATACGCCAGGCGAAAGTACATTTGTGAATCGGCGTATCTAGCTCATTTGCATATTTATAATGGGAACGTTGAATGCGTCCAGCGTAACTATGCGCCTACGATACACCAGCGTAGGCAACTTTGTGAATTGGCGTAAAGATGCGACGGCGCACATTTGAAATTACGGCGGCGTATCTGGAGATACGCTGGCGTACATCCTTTCTGAATCCGGCCCAGAGAGTTTCATTTATTGCAGGTAGATAGAGCAGGCAGGCTAGTCAGTTAGAGTTAGTGTGTAGAGGATATATATGCATCCCAGGTGCTCTTCCTAATTTACTGACAGGCAGGCAGGTGATTGTGCTAGCAGCAGTATTCTCACATGGTGTACTGTCTGTGTCCTCTGCAGTGTGCACCTATAGCTATGTGGTGTGTGTACTGTCTGTGTCCTCTGCACATTGTGCACCTAGTGTAAAGCTGGTGTTTCTCATATTTACTCCTAGAAGCAGAGATCTTCTCATATTAATACTGCAGGCAGGGTATATTGCTGCAAGTACTTTCATGTGGTGTACTGTCTGTGTCCTCTGCAGTGTGCACCTAAAGCTACGTAGTGTGTGTACTGTCTGTGTCCTCTGCAGTGTGCACCTAATGCTACATGGTGTATGTACTGTCTGTGTCCTCTGCACATTGTGCACCTAATGTAAAGCTGGTGTTTCTCATATTTACTCCTAGAAGCAGGGATCTGCTCATATTAATACTACAGGCAGGGTATATTGCTGCAAGTATTTTCACGTGGTGTACTGTCTGTGTCCTCTGCAGGTCATTAGTATGTCTGGAAGGACAAGGAGAGGCAGAGAGTCACGAAGAGGGAAAGCAGGCTCTGCGTCTAGAGGCAACAGTGCTGGTCGTGGACACAGTGCATCTTCATCAGCACGTGGCCGTGGGTCACGGTCGTCCTTTTTTTTTGCAGCTGGCTGTGTTGAGCCGCAACATGCCGAAGACTTGGTAGAGCCGTCCTCATCCTCCTCATCCTCTATCACCCAGGCTCAGGGTACTTTGTCTGGCAAAGCAGCTGCCAACGCGGCCTCTTCCCTCTGCTCAATGGCATCAGTCACTCCTTCCCTAGCCCAACCATGTCCTCCTGAGGAGTCCCCCGAACTGTTTGACCACAGTGTTGGGTACATGCTGCAGGAGAATGCACAGCGTTTTGAAGGCTCCAATGATGGTACACAGCTAGAGGAAGGCAGTAACGTGAGCCCAGAGAGAGGGGATGCCCAAGAAGGACAGCAATCTGGCAGTCATGTTCCCCCAGCTGCAGCATACTGCCAGGTTTTCTACAGTGATGAGGAGGGAGGGGATGATGAGGTCACTGACTCTACGTGGGTGGCTGATAGGAGAGAGGAGGAGGAGGAGGCACAGGCACATCTCCAACAAAGCAGGATGCCCTACAGGGGCCAGCTTAAGGGCAGCACACCGACTGCATCACAATGCAGAGCTACGCATGTGCAGGGCGCTGCTGTCTCTCAGCGTTATTCCAAAAGTTCTTTGGTGTGGGCCTTTTTTGAGATGAGTGCATCAGATCGCACCGCTGCTATTTGCAACATATGTCTCAAGCGTATCTCGCTTGGCCAAAACATCAGCCGCTTGGGCACCACATGCTTGACCAGACATATGTCAACCTGCCATGCAGTTCGTTGGCAAGCGTACCTCAAAGACCCACACCAAAGAACAAAGCGGACCTCTCCTTGCTCCTCATCAGCTGGGATCTCCAACCCCACTATACCCTCAGTCCTCTCTGAAGCCTGCACTGATAGGACTGAAGGTGTAGAATTAGTGTGTCACAGCCAAGTACTTGCAGGCAATGTACTATCGGTACACCGATGGCAGATTATACCAGGCAAATTTCCCTGCCCCAGCTGCTGCAGCGCCAAAATAAGTTCTCTCCCAGCCACCCACATGCCCAGCGGTTGAATGCTAGCTTAGCTAAATTGCTAGCACTTCAACTGCTGCCTTTTCAGTTGGTAGATTCTGCCCCCTTCCATGAGTTTGTGGAATGTGCGGTACCTTAGTGACAAGTTCCCAAACACCACTTTTTCTCACGGAAGGCAATGTCCATGCCTCGCTGGACAGGGCGGTCAGTGGTAAGGTGCATATTACCACTGACTCATGGTCCAGCAGGCATGGACATTACCGATCTTTCATGGCGCATTGGGTGACTCTGCTGGCAGCTGGGATGGACGCAGGACAATGTACAGTAGTGTTGGAGGTTGTTCCGCCTACTCCTGGTTATGGCACACCTCTTTCCTCCACCCCCTCCTCTTCTTCTTTCTCTGTGGCCTCTTCCTGTGCTGATGTGTCCTTGGCTCCGTAGGTGTTCAAGGGGTTTACGCAGGTACGCAGACAAAGAAATGCCATGCAGTGCTTGAGCTGGTGTACTTGGGGGACAGGAGCCACACTGGGCCAGAGGTTCTGTCAGCTCTGCAGGGGCAGGGGCAGGCTCAGAGGTGGTTGACGCCACTCCAGCTTAAGCCAGGAATGGTGGTTTGCGACAATGGCACCAACCTCCTCTCTGCCCTGCGACAGGGACAACTGACCCATGTGCCCTGTTTTGCTCATGTCCTTAACTTGGTGGTGCAGCAGTTCTTGGGCAGGTACCCTGGTTTACAGCATGTCCTGAAGCAGGCCAGGAAACTCTGTGTGCATTTCCGACGGTCATATAATGCCAGTGCTCGGCTGGCAGAGCTCCAAAAGGAATACAACCTGCCCAAGAACCGCCTAATCTGTGACATGCCCACTAGGTGGAACTCTACATAATTCACGAACATATAGGCATTGGTGACTCATCCAAGGCAGTCAGAGGTAGGTGACAAAAAGCAATCCTGCATAAGTCACACTAACCAAATCATCTTATCCAATTTGATGGTAGTCATAGATATAATATTAAATACTACTATCTGCATTCCTCTGAATTAATACTGCATATGAAAAAATGGGAGAGAAAAATAATTGGTCAGAAAGGAATACGGAACTCTTCGTTGGCCATGCTGCAGCGGCTGCATACGCAGCAGAGGGCCATCAATGAGTATCTGTGCCAATATGGCAGCAGGACATGGTCAGGGGAGCTTGTTTTTTTCCCCCACGCCAGTGGGCCATGATCAGGGATGCATGCACTGTCCTGTCACCATTTGAGGAGGCCACGATGATGGTGAGCAGTGACAGTGCATGCATCAGTGAGACTGTCCCTCTTATTCACCTGTTGGAGCACACGCTGCGTGGAATAATGGACAGGGCCCTTGAGGCAGAACAGAGGGAGGAAGAGGAGGACTTCCTTACCTATCAAGGCCCCCTTTATCCAGACAGTGTTCCTGCTTGTCCGCCTATCACTTAGGAAGAGGACGAGGAGGAGGAGGATTGTGTCAGCATGGAGGTGGAGCCTAGCACTCAGCATCAGCAGCAGTCTTCAAGGGATCAATTACAGTCCCAAGAAACCCATGGACTTGTACGTGGCTCGGACGCGGTGGCTGCGGATCCTGTCGTCCTCAGTGACCCAGAGGACTCCTCACCGAATGCCTCAGCAAACCTATGTTGTATGGCCTCCCTGATCCTGCAAAGCCTGCGGAAGGATCCCCTATTTGTGCTATCAAGAGAGGATCATTACTGGCTGGCAACCCTCCTTGATCCACGTTACAAGAGTAAGGTTGCGGACCTTTTCCTGCCGATGCAGAGGGAGCAGAAGATGAAACATCTTTGGGAGGCCTTCGGGAGGCCTTGCAGAAAGGTCTGTGCAACATGTTCACAGATACTGGGAGGTTACAAAATCCTGGTCCTGGACAACGTGTTGCTGAGGCTTCAGTCAGTCACAGAAGAAGCGGTGGAGAAGGTGGCCGTCTGACCGATGCGTTCAGACAATTTTTTAGTCCGCAGCCCCAAGGTATGACCAGTTCCAGCAACCATCACCAGCGTCTGTTTTACATGGTGCGGGAATACCTAGGGGAAAGATCAGACTTGGACACCTTTCCCACCGAAAATCCTCTGGCTTACTGAGTCTTGAGGATGGATCACTGCTGGCCAGAGCTTGCACAGTACGCAATTGAGCTACTGGCTTGTGTTGCATCCAGCGTTCTTTCAGAACGCACTTTCAGTGCTGCTGGAGGTTTTGTAACCGATCACAGGGTGCGCCTCTCCCCCTTCTCGGTCGATCGACTAACCTTCATAAAAATTAATCAGGCTTGGATCACCACCATCTACCAAGCACCTGATGCTGATGTAACTGAATTATTTTTTTTGAAATGTCAGATCCCTTCAAGACTGCCTATGCTGTGCTGAGTGACTATCCTGTTATGCTGAGTGACTATCCTTTTCCTCCTCAATGATCATGCTGATAGCTTGTAAGAACATTTTTGGTTCTGGGCACCGCCACCAGTGCCTAAGGCCCAATTTTTCTGCCCCTGTTTAACAGGGGAGTGTAATTACAATTTTTGATGGAATACTTTGCAGCGGGCTCATTCCTGCACTCCAACTAGAGTATCTGTGAGGGGTTGCAGTGTTGTGGCACCAGCACCAGTGCCTAAGGCCAAATGTTTAACAGGGACGTGTAATTACAATTTTTGATATAATAGTTCACACAGCAGGGCGTTCCAGCGCCCACCAAGACTAACTGTGAGGGCTTACAGTGTTGTGGCAACACCAACACCTAGGGCCCAAATTTATGCAGAGTATACAGTATATGGCAGGCCCCTACTTTCAAACATCCAACTTACAAACTACTCCTACTTGCAAACGGAAGGAGACAACAGGAAGTGAGAGGAAATCTAACCCTAGGGAGGGAAATTCTCTTGTGTAAGAGGTGTCTCCTGTCCACTGATGCTTTATCACCAATCCTTGTTTCAATAAAAAACCCACATTTTCAAAAAATCATTTGTCATTGGGACAGAAAGTGAATTGAAATCTTCTGAACAGATGCATACAGACAGCAAAACAAATGTTACAGGGGTGATAACCCTTCTCTATGTTTTCAGAAAAGCTTAAAAATAGATTTTATGGCTCGAGCTACACTTTAAAAAAGTACCAGTTCAAAATTACAAACAGATTCTACTTAACAACAAACCTACAGTCCCTGGGCCGGATTCAGATACATTGGAGTATCTTTCAGCGGGGCGTAACGTATCTCAGATACGTTACGCCGCCGTAAATTAGGGCGCAAGTTCCGTATTCAGAAAGAACTTGCGCCCTAAGTTACAGCGGCGTAACGTATGTGGTCCGGCGTAAGCCCACCTAATTCAAATGTGGATGATGTGGGCGTGTTTTATTTAAATTTACTGTGACCCCACGTATTTGACGTATTTAACGAACGGCGCATGCACCGTTCGTGAAAAAATCCCAGTGCGCATGCTCAAAATTACGCCGCAAATTGTCAATGCTTTAGACGTGAACGTAACTTACGTACAGCCCTATTCGCGAACGACTTACGCAAACAACGTAAAATGTTCAAAATTTTACACGAGAATGACGTCCATACTTAACATAGGATACCCCTCATATAGCAGGGGTTACTTTACGCCGGAAAAAGCCTAACGTAAACAAAGTAAAAAAATGCGCCGGGCAGACGTACGTTTCTGAATCGGCGTAACTACCTAATTTGCATATTCCTCGCGGAAATATACAGAAGCGCCACCTAGCGGCCAGCGTAAATATGCAGCCTAAGACACTTATGCCGGTCGGATCTTAGGGAAATCTATGCGTAACCGATTCTATGAATCAGTTGCATAGATACGACCCCGCAACTCAGAGTTACGACGGCGTATCCATTGTGAATCCGGGCCCCTGTCTTGTTTGCACCGCCTGTATACTGCTGTTCAAAGTATATAGGGTCAAAGGGGCTTGTAATGATGTGGGGGGAGGAGGGGAAACCCATGCTATTTTTCTCAATGATTTTCATCCATATTGCAGGGACCAGACATTACATTAAAGCCTATACTAAATGGTTAGGAAAAATACTGCGCAGGTCTGGATGTGCGTGAACAGTGAATCACAAAGTGGAAATAAATGAATAAAATGCTGCTGCAGCTATTATGTCAGATATAAACACAAATAGCAAATAGAAAAAAAGAGAAGCTGCGCTGCATATATATTATTGTGAACATAAATCAACATAGATGAACAATATGCTGTATATAGTGCACAAAAGACACCAGTGCAAATCAATAACTTATACACAAGTGATAAATAATAAAAAGTTCTTTGGATAGATAAGTCCCAAAAGTTCAAAAGAGGATGTGACAGGGATAACAAAAGACTGTCCAAATGGGTGTTGAGCAGGTCCAGAGGAAATCGTGTGAATCAGTAAGACTGATGATAGTAGCCTCCACCACGTATGTCCTATTTGCTTACCGAAATGATTGGACCTCTACGGAGATCAACAACGCATTGAATCAACAAGCCAGCCCAAGCTCTCCTGGAATCCTGTCACTCTGTCTGTGTCTCCATATCCTTATATTGTCAGATCGTTATTCCTCCATATGCATGACCGAGAAGGAAAACACTAACATAGCGTGATAACGTCTAAAAGGTTTATTAACCTCTTGACCACTGGGCACTTAAACCCCCTTCCTGACCAGACCAATTTTTAGCTTTCGGTGCTCTCACAATTTGAATGACAATTACTCAGTCATACAACATTGTACCCATTTGAAATTGTTGTCCTTTTTTTCACACAAATAGAGCTTTCTTTTGGTGGTATTTGATCACCTCTGGGTTTTTTATTTTTTGCACTATAAAAGAAAAACGACTGAAAATTCTGTAAAAAAAAATAAAATATCTAGTTTCTGTCATATTAGCAGGTTATTTCTCACACACAGCATATGCATACCACAAATTACACCCCAAAACACATTTTGCTATTCCTCCCGAGTATGGCGATGCCACATGTGTGAGACTTTTACACAGCATGACCACATACAGAGGCCCAACATGCAGGGAGCACCATCAGGCGTTCTAAAGCACCCAGGCGAATTCTGACATTTCTCTCCTACACGTAAAAATCATCATTTATTTGCTAGAAAATTACATAGAACCCCAAAACATTATATATGCTTTTTTAGCAAAGACCCTAGAGAATACAATGGCGGCCGTTACAACTTTTTATCTCGCATGGTATTTTCGCAGAAATTTTTTGAACGCGCGTTTTAAAAAAAAAAACAGTTTTGTGCTTAAAAAAACAAAACAGTAAAGTTAGCCCAATTTCTTTTCATAATGTGAAAGATGAAGTTACGCCGAGTAAATAGATACCCAACATGTCACACTTCAAAATTGCGCACACTCATGGAATGGCGCCAAACTTCGCTACTTAAAAATCCCCATAGGCGATGCTTTAATTACTTTTATTGGTTACATATTTTTAGTTACAGAGGAGGTCTAGGGCCAAGATGATTGCTCTCGCTCTAACGTTCGCAGAGATACCTCACATCTGTAGCTTGAACACCGTTTTCATATGTGGGCGGGACTTACGTATGCGTTCGCTTCTGCATGCAAGCATACGGGGACAGGGGCGCTTTAAAAAAATGGGTATTGCAGAGTATTGGGGTATTGCAAAGTATTGGGATATTGCAGAGTATCGCGCAGGGTATTGCAGAGTCTTGGGGTATTGCAGAGTATCGCGCAGGGTATTGGAGTATTGCAGAGTATTGAGGTAATGCAGAGTATCGTGCAGAGTATTGGGGTATTGCAGAGTATTGGGGTATTGCAGAGTATTGGGGTATTGCAGAGTATCGCGCAGGGTATTGCAGAGTATTGGGGTATTGCAGAGTATCGCGCAGGGTATTGCAGAGTATTGGGGTATTGCAGAGTATTGCGCAGGGTATTGCAGAGTATTGGGGTATTGCAGAGTATTGAGGTATTGCAGAGTATTGGGGTATTGTGCAGGGTATTGCAGAGTATTGGGGTATTGCAGAGTATTGCGCAGGGTATTGCAGAGTATTGGGCTACTGCAGAGTATTGCGCAGGGTATTGCAGAGTATTGGGGTATTGCAGAGTATTGAGGTATTGCAGAGTATTGGGGTATTGCAGAGTATTGTGCAGGGTATTGCAGAGTATTGGGGTATTGCAGAGTATTGCGCAGGGTATTGCAGAGTATTGGGGTATTGCAGAGTATTGCGCAGGGTATTGCAGAGTATTGGGGTATTGCAGAGTATTGCGCAGGGATAGCTGAGCTGGGATGGATGGCTGGATCTGTGACTGCAGTTGTCACAGATCCAGCCCTCAGTGCTGCTGCTGACACCCGCTCCCCCCCCTCCTCTCACACTGTACCGACGTTTGTTTACAAGTGATCGCTCCGTCATTTGACGATCACGTGGTAAACGCCCGCTATCAGCAGCAATTTACCGCGATCCGTGATGATTCCAGGGGCGCGCGAGTAAAGGATTCTGGGAGGACGTCCCAGGGACGTCCTCCCAGAATAACTCGACCGCGCTGTAGCAGTAAAATGTCTATGGCGCGGTGGGCAAGTGGTTAATAAAAGTAGATACACTCACATGAATGCAGATAAAACGTGCGTGTAAATCTCTGCTGTAGCCGGCCGGCTGACAATATAAGGATATGGAGACACAGACAGAGTGACAGGATTCCAGGAGTTCTTGGGCTGGCTTGTTGATTCAATGGGTTGTTGATCTCGTTAGAGGTCCAATCATTTCGGTAAGCAGATAGGACATAAGTGGTGGAGGCTACTCTCATCAGTCTTACTGATTCACACGATTTCCTCTGGACCTGCTCAACACCCATTTGGACAGTCTTTTGTTATCTCTGTCACATCCTCTTTTGAACTTTTGGGACTTATCTATCCAAACAAACTTTTTATTATTTATCACTTGTGTATAAGTTATTGATTTGCACTGGTGTCTTTTGTGCACTATATACAGCATATTGTTCATCTATGTTGATTTATGTTCACAATAATATATATGCAGCGCAGCTTCTCTTTTTTTCTATTACATTAAAGCCGGCAAGAAGTTTTAAATTACTTTTTTCTTATAGTAATCTAATTTTGTGCAGGGACAGTTCTTAACACGTGCCACTTCACAGGCATACTATAGACACACAGCAGGTATGATATTTAACCACTTAAGCCCCGGACCTTTAGGCAGCTAAATGCCCAGGCCAGGTTTTGCGATTCGGCACGGCATCGCTTTAACAGACAATTGCGCGGTCGTGCGATGTGGCTCCCAAACAAAATTGGCGTCCTTTTTTCCCCACAAATAGAGCTTTCTTTTGGTGGTATTTGATCACCTCTGCGTTTTTTATTTTTTGCGCTATAAACAAAAATAGAGCGACAATTTTGAAAAAAATGCAATATTTTTTACTTTTTGCTATAATAAATATCCCCCAAAAACATATATAAAAAAAAATTTTCCTCAGTTTAGGCCGATACGTATTCTTCTACCTATTTTTGGTAAAACAAATCGCAATAAGCGTTTATCGATTGGTTTGCGCAAAATTTATAGCATTTACAAAATAGGAGATAGTTTTATTGCATATTTTTTTTTTACTACTATTGGTGGCGATCAGCGATTTTTTTCGTGACTGCGACATTATGGCGGACACTTCGGACAATTTTGACACATTTTTGGGATCATTGTCATTTTCACAGCAAAAAATGCATTTAAATTGAATTGTTTATTGTGAAAATGACAGCTGCAGTTTGGGAGTTAACCACAGGGGGCGCTGTAGGAGTTAGGGTGCACCTAGTGTGTGTTTACAACTGTAGGGGGGTGTGGCTGTAGGACTCGCTTATAAAAAGGATCACTCGATCGATACGCCGCCACAGTGAAGCACGGGAAAGCCGTGTTTACATACGGCTCTCCCCATTCTTCAGCTCCGGGGAGCGATCGCGACGGAGCGGCTATAAATGAATAGCCGCGCCGTCGTCCCGGATCGCTCCCTGAGGGAATCCGCCCGCCGCACGCAGCGGAGGGGTTCCCGATCGGACCCCCCACCCGCTAGAAGGCAGGGACGTATATATACGCCCATCTGCCTGTCCGTGCCATTTTGCGGACGTAAATAGTCGTGCGGCGGGCGTTAAGGGGTTAAAGGATTTCTTTTTTTTTTTTTTTTCACTAAGCATCATTAAAATCACTGCTCCAGAAAAAAACAACCATTTTTAAAACTTTTTTTTACATTGATACATGTTCCCTGGGGCAAGACCCGGGTTCTCAAACACGTTTTACGACAATAACTTGCATAATAGGCTTTAAAATGAGCACTTTTGAATTTGAATGTTCGAGTCCCATAGACTTCAATGGGGTTCTAAATGTTCGCGCAAACGTTCTGGTGCGAGAATAGGAACTACAGAGTGTATTTGGTGTTTCAGTAATAATGCACATAGCCTATTTGGTTCACATTTTAGGCACAAGTAGCACATTGTATGTAAGCTATTATGGATTGCACAAATTACCTGTGAATGTTTATACGCATATTGCAAATTTGGATTTCATATATTTATAGTTATGGACATAAATATATTACCATTTTGGGAAAAATATGGGGCCAAGAGTTAGGGATGTGCAGAATGGAACATTTTGTTTTGTTTCATTTTGAGTAATTTGTTAACCTATATTTGTAGTCAACTCTGTACTATCACTTTTATCTACAGGTAAGCCTATAATAAGGCTTACCTGTAAGTACCGTGAATATCTCCTAAACCTGTTTAAGAGATGTTCAGAGTGCATGCAGCCAATAACATCATTGGTGCATGCTCTCTGAAGGTCTGGCTTACAGTGCTGGACCTTCAAAACCAGTGCTGGAAATGGCAGCTCTTGTGTGCATGTGCAGGAGTGATGTCATCACGCCCCCCGCCACTAACGGAGGTCACAAACCCAGAAGAAAGACCGTGGAAGATGTCGGCCATCTCAGCATTGACATTGTGGTGCAGGAGGGCTTTGTTCTAAGGTAAGTTTCTCATATGACATTTCCTTGCAGAATTATTGGGCCAGATTCTCAAAGAGTTACGCTGGCGTATCAGTAGATACGCCGACGTAACTCCGAATCTAAGCCCGTCTTATGTTTAAATGTATTCTCAAACTGAGATACACTTAAACATGCCTAAGATACGATGGCCTGCGCCGTCGTATCTTAGGGTGCAATATTTACGCTGGCTGCTAGGTGGCGCTTCCATTGCGTTCGGCGTAGAATATGCAAATTAGTCTTTACGCCGATTCACGAACGTGCGCTTGCCCCACGCAGTAAATTTACACCGTTTCCATAAGAGATACGCGGCGTAATGATAAACATGCCCCCTAGGTGGCGTATCCAATGTTAAGCACTTGCCCGTAAAACTTGCGGCGGCCTAATGTAAATGCGATATGTTACGCTGCCGCAGATCTACGTGAATCTGGCCCATTGTTTTTAACCACCAGCGGTTTACAGACATTTTATATATTTACATAGTTGGTGAACAAGTCCATCAAGTCCAACCTGTGTGTGTGTTTTTATGTTAATAGTACATTGTATACCCCTATATGTTGTGGTCGTTTAGGTGCCCATCTAATAGTTTTTTTTAAATGATCAATGCTCCCTTCTGAAATTACTGCTTGTGGAAGAGAATTCCTACAGCCTTACTGCTCTTACAGTAAAGAAATCTCTATGCAGTTTAAGGTTAAATCGCTTCTCTTTCAATTTTAGTGAATGGCTGCGTAACTTTTTAAATGCCCTCGCGTGGAAAAGTTGTGGGGTCACCAGTACGGTATTTGTACATTGAAATCAAGTGTCTCTTCTCTCTACACCAGGTGTGGCCAGACCAGAGTCTTGTAGAGTGGGAGAATTATCGTTTTGTCTCTGAAGTTTTGGAATTTAATAACTTTGTTTTGTCATATTTGTGGTTATAGTAGTTCTCTCATTTTATTTATTTTGCTTCACAGGCAGTAATTATTCTATCTCCCCCCCTCCTGTTTCCCACATCATTGTTTTTTTACTTACATATTATAAATCACAAAAGGCATTTCTACACAAACAATGTGAATGTCTCACTTTGCTATAGCTCTTTTGTTTATACATTTAATATGATTGGGATTAAACATCGGAGGTTTGAAAATTTTTTGATCCAATCGCCAGTGATCGCAATTATTGTTTGTGATCCCGGCCATTTGAGGGATACACGACAGGGTTTATATGCCTGCTACTAACATAGACCATATACATTTACCAATATATTTGTTATCTTCCTTTTCTCTCTTTTCCTTTTCTTTTTGTTTTTCTTCTTCCTTTTTCCTTTTGAAATAAGTGAAAACTTATAAAAACACATGAAAGAGGTCCAAAAAACATGATGGGGTTATTATATACAAGTCCACATGTGTGTGTATATATATATATATATATATATATATATATATATATATATATATATATATATATATATATATATATATAAATATTGTGAATAGCTCCTAGGGATATTGGGACAGATTTTGGTACAAATACGTTACGCTGCGGCAGCATAACGTATACCATTTACGTTACACCGCCGCAGGTTTACAGCGTAAGTGCCTGATTCACAAAGCTCTTACCTGTAAACTTGAGGCGGTGTAACGTAAATCCGCTCGGCGCAAGCCCGCCTAATTCAAATGGGGCGGGCACCATTTAAATTAGGCGCGTTCCGCGCCGAACGTACTGTGCATGCTCCGTTCGTCAAATTACCCGACGTGCATTGCGCTAAATGACGTCGCAAGGACGTCATTGGTTTCAACGTTAACGTAAATGGCGTCCAGCGCCATTCACGAACGACTTAGGCGAACAACGTGAAATTTTAAATTTCGACGCGGGACACGGCCAAACTTAACATGGGTTACACCACCTAGAGGGCAGCCTTAGTTTTACGCAGCGTATCTCGATGGAAACAACGTAAATTTAGAGCGACGGGTAAAGCGTACGTTCGTGAATCGCCGTAACTAGTCATTTGCATATTCTACGCCGACCGCAATGGAATCGCCACCTAGCGGCCGGCCTAGAATTGCATCCTAAGATCCGATGGTGTAAGTCAATTACACCTGTCGCATTTTAGAGCTATCTATGCGTAACTGATTCTATGAATCAGCCGCATAGTTACGACGGGCGGATCACAGAGATACGACGGCGTATCAGGAGATACACCGTCGTATCTCTTTTGTGAATCTGGCCCATTGTTACTCAATCTCTGATTTATTTCTTCTCTTTTCCTTATCTGTTGAAAGTTGGTCCATACATGGACCGATTGAAAGTTTTTTTTCATCGAATCATCTTGTCTTCTAGTACCCCACATTTAATACAAGGACTACTACATTGACATCTATCTATCTATCTATCTATCTATCTATCTATCTATCTATCTATCTATCTATCTATCTATCTATCTATCGTGAGGGGTTAGCCCGGCAGCGGGTGTGTGTAACCCCCTGGAAGGGTTCATCACACAAAAACACTAGGCACAGCAGACAGTGGTAGGAGGGAAAAAAAGGTGCGGTTTTATTTGAACTATATACAAATGAAAATGTAACAGAAAACAAAAGAAATACAAAAATAAATCCTGGTCAAATTGACCTGCTCGCTATAAACGTTGGTGTCCCTGACTAACAACTGGGTACAGCCTTGTGCTGCCCCAGCCCCTGACTCCCTGGTCTTTGAATCTCTTAGCTCACACTCCCCAGACTAAACACACAGTTCTGGTTCCAGGTTGGAGCATATCTCTGTGCAAGCTGGGAGTTTTTGTAGAGGACCTAATGAGCCCACCTAATTCAGCTGGGCCCATCAAGTCCTCCAGCAGGACTCCCAGCACTCCCCCTAGAGGTATAAACTGGCATAAAGCCTGATCCTAGGGGATATATACACTGCATCCTGGATGCAACCAGGGAATTTAACCTGCCTGCTGCCACAATATATATATATATATATATATATATATATATATATATATATATATATATATATATATATATATATATATATATATATATATATATATATATGTTTCTGCAGGTTTAACACAGGACATGCATTTATATAGTTATGTTAACTATACGTGATGTCCATTATGGATTTGACATTGGAATATATACATCTTTGCAAAAAAATAACCATTTTAAACCATGATTGTTTTGATTTTATTTATGTTTCATGACCATTTTTAGATGTGCATACCAATGATTCATGGAAACATGTAATGTTATTAATTACATTTTATACTGTGATTTATAATTGGTTTATGCCTTTATCTATGTATGGTTTAAGATGACTACAAACATATTCCATTTGTAGATTTGAGAGCCCTGGATGGGAGTTTCTCACGTCTCAGGTGTTCTCTATCTCCTGATTTGATTGTGTATGGGGAAGTGGCTTCAGAGGTATTCATCCTCCATTTGTTATCTTCTCCTACATATGCACAACCATATCATGCTACATTAGCTATGATTAAACACCAATCTTAGGTGTGAAACGCGTCAACTGTTTGCATTTCCCCCTTCTGTACAGTATGGATTTACTGTTTTTTGCTGGATTTTACTACAAATAAAGGTGTTGCATCGGAGTGCGGCCATCCAGGTCTATTCCTTTGTCTCTTCATATTTGTGGTTATGTTAGAATGAATTAAAGTGGGCACAATGTGGGCCCACCATCATGGGCTTGCAGCTGCGGTCTGATTTGAATGTTTCCCCGGTCAAATTCAGGCTAATTATTAAAGGTGTGTGGGGCCATTGCCCCTTTAATTGTGTCTAAGCTTACCTGTGCAGGCGTCTTATTAGGTCCCCTCTATCACATGCCATTCTGTAAGTTTCCCCCTTGGTGGAAGAAGGTTATATAAGCAGACTTCTATGAAGAGCGGGCCTTTTCAGGCAACCTCAGGACAAGCAAGCACCCACCCACCTTTATCGCAGGCACTGTTGGTATGTCACAATTGAATCAAGGTGGGACTTGTAATTGAAAGACTGTTGTGTTATCTGTCTTGAGCCGCTATTTGAATTTGTTATCATTTTTATTAAATCTGTTAGATATGTATCTTATTTTTGTAGCCAATAAAGTAGATAATTTTCTGCCAATTTCTGGTCTGTATATATTTTTTTAAAAGGCATTTTTGTGGTATGTGAGCAATCCTGTGGTTAATTTTTGGAATTTGTTTTGTATATTCAAATTTGTTTCATATATTCAGATATGTTTTTGTTCTGAATCGATTCGTATTTCAGAAGTTATTTCAGAAGATTGGCTATTTTCATTTTAACATGTTAATTTGTTATTTCGGAAAATTACTTATGCACATTGTTTGGGTTAGATGGATGTTGATCCATGAGAATCTCAAAATCATAGCATAACAAAAGGAATGAAATTAATTTTGCATTCATTCAAGATATTATCATTTGGAGATTCTGATGGATCCACCTCCATTATTTCACTTGTAATTTTTGCAATATGTTCCCATTTCATATGTAGTGCATTTTTTATAATAATACAAATGTTAATGCAACCTAAAAATGCAATGGCTCTTAATTATGTTCATTTGTTATGTTGTTACCTTATTTCGGAAGCTTCAAACATTAACAAAAGGCCAAAACTATTGCATCATGTCTTCTAAATGAAAATAATACAATATAAATGCTATGCACTTTCAAGTGCAGTCGCTGTAGATCTGAGGGGGAAATGCAAGGGAAATAAAAAAACAGCATTTTACTTGCACATGATTGGATGATAAAATCAGCAGGGCTTCTCCTAATTTCAGAGCTTCCCCTCAGATCTACAGCGATCTACATTGACTGCACTTGCAGTGCACTTGTAGTGCAGAGTGGATTTCCCTTTAGTAAATCAACCCCACTGTCTATTGTTGTGTTTAGCTGTTATTGGTCACAGCTAATCACATGGTACAAATGGGCACTGTGACCAATCACAGCTAGCAACACAATTGTATACAATGAATGGCATGACAGGAAGCTTTTCATTGTTTACCACTGTCATGTGGTCTGCTGTGATTGGTCACAGCGATCACATGATACTAGCAGCAGGCCGGTATAGTGATTGGTCATCCGCTGTGTCCAGTGGATGGCAAATCATGCACGACAATAGTGTTCCTACCTATTTTACATTTTACAATGATGCAGGCAGAAAGCAATTAACCAATTGTCAACCCACTGCAGTATATGTACACTCCTACAGGCACCGTAACGTAGCTGTACTTAAATTGCTTTCTTCCTGGTCCACTCATGCATTTGCTGCATCACAAGCCAGTCAGTGGGTCCTGGACAATGATTTATGACCGGGACCCACTGATTGGCTGAGCAATTGACAGAAGAGAAAAAACACGGGTAAACAGAGAGCTCTCTACAGACAGCAGACAATAAAAAGTGGCATATTGCATAGTAAAAACAGCACGCAGTACACACAGTAAACCTATGCACACAGGTAACCCTTTCACTGCCCCTAAATGTTAACCCCTACCCAGCCAGTGTCATTAGTGTAGTGACAGTATATGTTATTAGCACTGATCATTGTATTAGTGTCACTAAGGATATCAGTGTCAGTTACTCAGTTTCCCCCCAGCATCTATTAGTGTCAGATTGTCCGTCACACTATCACAGTCACACTATAAGTTGCTGATTACCACCATTATTAGTATAAAATAAATAAATAACAACAAAAAAAAAAATCAATGCTGATCTAAAACCCCCAAAGAAAGTTCAATTTATGTGAAACAATTAAATAAATTTAATTTGGGTACGTTGCATGATGGCACAATTACCAGTTAAAGCAGCGCAGTGCTAAAAAATGGCCTGTGCATGAAGTGGGTAAAACCTGCCAGAGCTCAAGTGGTTAAAGTTATTTATGGTATTCCACTTTGTAATTCTGACTAGTATCACATTAATATATATATATATATATATAATATATATATATATATATATATATATATATATATATATATATATATATATATATATATATATATATATATATATATATATATATATATATATTAATTGTGCAGCTTAAAGGTAAAATGCACAAAAAACACATCAGACTGAGAAGGGTACATGTTTTAACACAGGATTGATACCAGGATTCACACACTTTTCCTTTTAATTCAGTTGGAAAAATGTATGCATCTTGTGTGAAAACATTAATAAATGGGACCTTACTGTATATTCTACACAGATTTTTCCCTTGTCAGACTGATAGGGTTTCTTGCATTTCCCTTTAAGACCTTGATGGCCACTTTTTCACTGCAAAACTGCATATAGATGGGGGGGGGGGGGGGGTTGGCTGTATATTTGTTTTATAATATCTATGACATAGCCTATGCAATATCTTCAGCATGTGAGGATGCAGTATAAACCAAGTTTATGTATATATTAATGTAATGTACAGTGTGTGTGTGTCTATATATATATATATATATATATATATATATATATATATATATATATATATATATATTTACATTATATACATGAACATACCAAAATATACACATAGCTATGAGCTCAAGGCGTGCTTCTTAATAGAAAAATATATCTGCGGGAAAGCCACAATGACCATCAAAATTAGGTTGTGTCTCATTTTTCAGTAAAAGGGGAAAAGCTTTTTAGACAGGTGTAATTTATCATTTTTTCTGATTTAATATCAAGGAAATATATTAAAATAATAAAAAGAATCCTGAAATCCTCAAAATTTGGAGTGATAAATAACACTCCCTGTCTTTATCACATTATACCTACTAACAGAAATATTGCACAGTGCATTTTGCCAGACATGGGCGATTATTTTCCAATAAAAAGTTGCATATTAAATTCTAGCACAAAAGTGGGTGTCTAGTACTTTTGAAACCTTTCAAGATTTGCCCAAGAACACAGTTTTAAACTTAACTAATATAAAGCTTTGCTGGATGAAAGTAACATTAATACTCAGTCTCTTTTACTCCCCCAACCAAACAACAAAGGTGATGGCTTCATATATTTCCAGTTTACTGTACCTTGAAGCATTTTCAACATGTTTTTTTTCTCACATTTTTCATAGTTTTTGCTTTCTATACTTATAGCTGTGAGGAATTCATTACATCTAATCAGCCTGCAATGCTAGGAAATGTAAGGCAATTGATGAATGTTCTGGCAGATGTAACCTAAACTATACTGCAAGGGCTTCACCACTGAAAACCAAGATAAATATGTATTAATCTTAAGCAATTTCTCAAAATTAGTTTATAAATATTTGTTGCTAGCAGTCTGCAGATGAAGTAAAGCAAGCATTTGTGGGTTGGAGTTCACTCAAAGTACATAGAAAACGTGGACAAAATATCACATTAATGGAATGGAGTGAATGGAAGCATACAATTTTAAATGCTGAAAATGCTACTAAATGGAAAAGCACAGGTGCAACATACTGCCTCAGCACATTATTATTATTTTTTTCATCAACATTATTTTTTAAGTACACACTGTATATTGAATAAGCTACAATTAATAACATTATAAACAACAATATAAATTTGTGTATTACATATACTCCCACAGACATATACATAGACATATCGAGCATAGAAAGAAGAAGCCACACATTGTAGATTAGAAAAATATTTTTACTCTGTGCACATTCACATGTGCGTTAAAAGAATTTGTTGAAAAGGCAAAACTTTTAATTTTTTTTCACTTTTTTTGTTTTGCATAAACAATCATGTCTCAAACAATAAAAACATATAAAACTATGGAACTTACAAAGTTCAACCTTTGAAAAACTGAGGGCAATATCAGACATTATACTGTTGAAAAAATGTGTTGCTGTTGCCTTCAACAGATGGGGTGATGTCACCCCTGAACAAGCCAAATTTTGAAGATGCACACAGTGTGCTTCAAAATGGGTATTTTCCTCCTGATCCCATACCTCATGTGCTATCTCCCATCACGGGGGATCAATTGATGTGTTTTGGGGGTGCAAACCCTTCCTCTCACCTTCTTGAGTTGAGGAAGGGGTTGCACCTTCAAAACACGTACATTAAGACCCCGTGATGGGAGATAGCACATGTTGACTGCGTGCATCTTCAAGATTTGGCTTGTTAAATTACACCAATTTTTTTTTAAAGTAGGCCACAAAAACCTGAAATGGTGGCATTACGAAGATCTTTAGACTCTCCCCAACACATCAATCATGTTCTTAATTTGTTGGCCAAAACAATTGAGTTTTTCCCTTATAATGTCCATTTCACGACTCATAACCATGAGCTCCTGGATTAGGATTTGTGCGCTACCACTTGAGAAAGGAGGAGATTGATCTTCCACAAGCAGCACATCACCTAAAAGTAAAAAAAAACATGTCTTATAAATATGCATTCAAAGAGAAAGGGGGGAAAAAGGGTGACAAACCCTGGGACTTTAGACAGTGTCCAATAGATGATGTAGAAATACAGTAACACTTAAATATTTTCAAATTTTATTTATAAAAGTAGAAAAACAGGCATAAATAATAATAAAGCATCCATATAGAATACATGACAATGAGCCATACGCATACGGACTGCAGTAAAATCGCTCTACAAGTTTCGCTCAGATGAGCTTCTTCAGGAGATTTTTGATGTTAAAGCAGGTTATGCTGGAGATTATAAGATAACATACGGATGGAACAGCCAGTTAGTTGATTTGAAAAACACAACATTCAAGCAATGAATCAAAATACTGGTATTATTAATTAGATAACCAACAAAAATATCATTGGGTGTTTTTTAAATAATAAATAATGAATGAAAAATAACACGATCATCAGAGTGCGAGATGAGAAAAATCTCACCACCGTAGCTGGTCATGACCAGTGTAGAGATGGTGAAGAGTAATCTGCAGGACCCCATGAAAAATTCAAAACCAAAGCAACCAGGCCTCTCCACTAGTGATGGGCGAACATCCGACGGGACGGTTCGCAAACGCTAACCGCGAACGATCGCAAATATCCGCGAACCGCAAGTTCGCGGCGGGCCCCATTGACTTTAATGGCAGGCGAATATTAAAAACCTTCAGGTCATATTTGCAACCACAAAATACTTACTAGCTGTGCACTAATAGTCCCACAACATGGACACTGAGCTACCAGAAGAATTAAGTGAAAAAACGGATACATAAGTAAGTGCCGGCCATTACAAGCCCCAAAAATTAGACGACAGGCGTTTACCTGACAGCAAACAACCTTGTATTCTGTGGCTGGTGGTACATTAGGCATTCACCGGATACAGAAGTAAGTGTCGGCCATTACAGGCCCCAAAAATTAGCGCACGGCCACAGGCGTTCACTGAACAGCAAACAACTTTTTATTCTGTGCCTGGTGATACATTAGGCATTCACCGGATACAGAATAAAGTGTCAGCCAGTACAGGCCCAAAAAATTAGCCCACAGGCGTTCACCAGAATTTGAATGAAACATTGTCTACTGGTCACATGTGTTGAATTCCTCCGAGATCTATGCTTCATTCATTTTTATAAATGTGAGGTAGTCAACACTGTTGTGAGCTAGGCGAGTGCGCTTATTGGTCACGACCACCCCTGCTGCGCCGAATGTCCTTTCGGACAGGACACTGGATGAGGGGCAAGCCCACAGTTCCATTGCAAATTGTGCAAGCTCTGACCAGAGGTCAAGCCTGCCCACCCAGTAGTCCAGGGGTTCATCACTTCTCAGTGAGTCCACATCGGCCATTAACCCGATGTAGTCGGACACATGTCGGTGTTTATTTCACCAGTTATGAAACTTTTTTTCAGGATTTTTTTTTTATTGTGTGTAGCAGAGGAAACGCAGCGAAAGAGGCAAAATCCAGCAGTAACCAAATGCACTGCCAGTCACAATGCTGCACAATACAAATCCACTATAATATGCTTTCTATATTCGAAAGTATATTATAAGTGTATATTACACCTATATACTGCAGTGCACAGAAAGTAGCACACCTATACCAGTGCTTGAAAGGACTTTTGTGGACCTGTTAGGTAGTGATTTGTGTCGTTAAACGCTGTCCCTGCTGGAAACGCCAACCTCACCCTACACTGACAAAAAGTATATTTGAATGAATACAGCCTGTCCCTGCTCCAAACAGCAGCCTTTCCCTACACTGACAAAAAGTATATAATGTATTAGACCCCTATATTATAGAGCAAGTAGCACACCTATACCTGTCCTTAAAAGGACTTGTGTGGACTTTTAGATAGCTATTTGAAATAATACAGCCTGTCCCTGCTCCAAACACAGCACCCTTTCCCTACACTGACAAACAGCAGAATGTAAGATGGCCGCCAGATCAGGTCTATTTATAAGGTAGGGGGTATGTCCATGTGCTGAAATGTCTCAATTGGCTGTCCTGCACCACCTGATGGATGTGTCATAGGTCAAAGTTCTTACCCATGTAACATTGCGGACCGCCGCGAACATCGCCAGATGTCCGACGGTTTGGCGGACCGTGAACAACGAAAGTTCGCTGTGAAACGACCACCTGGCGAACCGGCAGGCCATCTCTACTCTCTACCCATTCCTGTTGGCCACAGGGGGAAAAGGAGCATTTGTAGTCCCTAGCATGTAAATAAAGTTAAATTGAGAAACCATGTGAAGGGAACTACATGGAAGCAAAAAAGTGAATTTTGCTATCAAGAAAATTGTGCATAATTAACTGAAAAGTTACCTCAGCAGAATTTTAACAGAAGTAGAATCAATGTAGTTTACCACTGTTTGAAAAAAAATGTTTTCTTGCTTTGAGACCATAAGCGGATCAATCAAGAAAATTGAGGTCCAAAGGCAATATGCCTAGATTAGTCCAGTGGCATCAGCTGGAGAGATGAACTGTATATATAGGTATTATGCGCTGAATATTAACTTAGATAATGCAAAATCGTGCTTATAAGTGATTCAAAAAACTCTCTAATACCAAATAATTAAATGAAATAAATTAATAGGCAAATAGATCCAAACAATTAGTCCAATTGCATAGATATGCACCAGTGGTTCTCCTAGGAACGACACCCAGATCAGTGTGATGATTAAAGGAAGTGTAATGTGATCACAAACAATGTGCTCCTGCTTCACAAGTAGAACGCCTCTTCCACATTAAACACAGCTCATGGAAAACAAGAGAGAGAGATTCTCATAGCGCAACTGAGTATTCAGCACAATACAAAGAAGATAGATGGTCTCTAGCAATGGCACACTCACGAATCCACCGATTAAAAAACGCATATAGCAACAATGCACCGATCCTTCATTAAGCCGCTCAGCTTATATGATGTTTCCTCTCCTCATTCGAATCCTTGATCCGTCCCGCTCGTAACTCCTCCCCCACGCGTCACATCAATAGTCACTTGACTTAGTCATGGGTCACTAATGTGACTAGTGACCCATGACTAAGTCAAGTGACTATTGACGTAACGCGTGGGGGAGGAGTTACGAGCGGGACGGATCAAGGATTCGAATGAGGAGAGGAAACATCATATAAGCTGAGCAGCTTAATGAAGGATCGGTGCATTGTTGCTATATGCGGTTTTTAATCGGTGGATTCGTGAGTGTGCCATTGCTAGAGACCATCTATCTTCTTTGTATTGTGCTGAATACTCAGTTGCGCTATGAGAATCTCTCTCTCTTGTTTTCCATGAGCTGTGTTTAATGTGGAAGAGGCGTTCTACTTGTGAAGCAGGAGCACATTGTTTGTGATCACATTACACTTCCTTTAATCATCACACTGATCTGGGTGTCGTTCCTAGGAGAACCACTGGTGCATATCTATGCAATTGGACTAATTGTCTGGATCTATTTGCCTATTAATTTATTTCATTTAATTATTTGGTATTAGAGAGTTTTTTTAATCACTTATAAGCACGATTTTGCATTATCTAAGTTAATATTCAGCGCATAATACCTATATATACAATTACACTATTTTGTTTGACCTACATCACATTTTTTGCTGCGTTTATTATTTGGTAATTTTTTTAATGTTCTATATTTTGGATATTTAATTAGCGCTGTAGTACTATTATTATTTTTCATTTTGGAGAGATGAACTGGCATGCTTTAGAAAGCGTAAAGTAAAGAAGGGGGGGCTATGATATTGGCGTTGTATAATTCAATTGTATGATGTAGATTATACCAACAGATTGGCAAGTTACAGAAAATTGTGGTTTGTGGATGCGCCCATTCGGAAGAACAACAGTTCGTGCAGAATGGACGTATCTATAGAACTGACATTTGTGACAAGGTCTAGTACCTTTTGGTTCCTGTGAGGGAGTTAATCGAGAAATATGATGACTGCGAACAAGATTTTCTCAAAGCAAACGAGATCTTTGAAAAGTGATCTCTGGATATTTATTGATGTGTTTGGATATGGTCTCGTCACTCATTAAAGGTACCAGTATTTTTGTAAAATATTCTGTTTTTGGTGATGTTCACCTGAAAATCTAGAAATGCATAGGAAAAACATACATGATATATCCCATCAGGCAGCAGCAGTGTCTCCGCCGCCATTACTGAAAGCTGAGGAGGAACAAATTAGAGTCAACCATTTTCCAGAAGACCACAGACGACTTGTAAACAAGAAAGAAGCCTGCCGAGTGGCTACAGTAGAAATTGAGAGGCGGCACCGCCCACCCGCCACCCCTTTCCACAACAGGTCACAGATGACAGACCAGGGGCAGGGGGGTGGGCAGTGATGCAAGTCCATTTCTATTGTAGCCACTCGGCAGGCTCCCTTCCAGGGGAGGGCTGGCAGCCTTAGGCCTGGGGGGCAAGTCCAGTCAAGTGGTCCTTTGAACCACCGAATAAGCTCACCATCCCCAGTGCCCATCAGCGCAGCCTCACCAGTGCCCATCAGCGCAGCCTCACTAGTGCCCATCAGTGCATCCTCACCAGTGCCTGGGGATTAGAGAGGAGAGCAGCCGGATTACACAGAGCGGAGATCTCCCACTTACCCAGCGTGGCCGCTTCCATGATAGACATCATCCGTGTGCTGTATATCATAGGAGACAGTCCAAGAGGCGGGACTTCATATGACAGTGGCCGCCAGGTAAGTGGGAGATCCCCGCTCTGTGAAATCTGGTGGCGCTCCCCCTCCGAGGCAGCCCAATGGGCACAAACCCTGAGCGCCCTCCCACTGCTCCATCTCGCGGTGCACCCGCTCCCAATTGGCCCTGCAAAGCAGGAACAAATTGGGGACAGACTTGGTCCAGGGACAGTGTCCTCTGGTCACCCTAGGCTAGTGGCCAGCAGGACCCATAGGTCAGTGGCCAGCAGGACCCACAGGTCAGTGGCCAGCTCCCAGCAGAACCCACACATGTGGGTCCTGCTGGGAGCTGCCTGTGCACCTGGGGGTCCTGCTGGCTATGGAGGACCCCCAGGTGCACAGAGGGGGGTGGGCTGACAGAGGGGGGGTAGGCTGACAGAGAAGGAGTGGGCTGAGAGGGGGTAGGGGCTGACAGAGGGGGGGTGGGCTGACAGAGGGAAGGTGGGTTGGCAGAGGAGGAGTGGGCTGAGAGGGAGTGGGGGCTGACAGAGGGGGGGTGGGCTGACAGAGGGGAGCTGACAAAGGGGGGGTGGGCTGACAGAGGGGGTGGGCTGACAGAGGGGGTTGGGCTGTGGGCTGACAGAGGATGGATGGGCTGAGAGGGGGGGTGAGCTGACAGAGGGGAGGTGGGTTGCCAAAGGGGGGGTGGGCTGACATAGAGGAGGTGGTTTGACAGAAGAGGATGGCTGACATAGAGGAGGTGGTTTGACAGAGACGCATGGCTGAAATGGGGAGGGGGGGTAGATGAGACAGAGACCTCAGAAGTACACAGCGCCCTAGGCAAAGAGGCGGGACTCCAGCAAGTGGTCACGACCAGCCGAGCTTGGCCGCATCCACACGTGACCAGCTCCTCATCCGTCGATCCATTTGCATGGCGCTCGCAACACAAATGCCCTGTGATTGGCCGAACAGGGTCATGTGCAGCCGTACGCTGTCGAATTCTGGCACATGTAGTCATGATGCGAGCCTCACATCATGACTACATGTCCCAGAATTCCACAGCGTGCGGCCGCACAGTTCGGACAATCACAGGGCTTTTGTGTGGCCTGCCGCCTACTGTTGTGTTCAAATGCGGCCGTTTACACTGCCTAAGTAGCAAGTGCCGCCACCCGCAGGGGGGCTATGTTAGGGCGGGGGGGGCAGCCGCGAAACCCGAAAATTTGCCGCAGGAGCGGCGCCGCCCCTTCACCCACTGCCACGCCGAGGCCTGGCCTCGGTGGCCTTGTGGGAAATCCGGCCCTGATGATATTTAATTTGTCGGTGCACTAAGTAAATTTTCAATTTATGATTGACACCAATCAGTTTTGCTAATTCATCATACAATGATGGGAAAAGTGAACAAAAAGAAAAGAACAATTAGATCATTAGAACAATTTGGGAAAAGAAAAAAAAAGGGGGGGGGGAGTAAATTAATTACAAAAAAGGTTTAAAGTTAAAAGCATTGTTTAGGCCTGGATGTTTTAAAGCGGAAAAATTATGTATCCATTTTGCTTCTTTTTGGAGGAGTATTTCATCATAGTCACCTCCTCTATGCCCTGGAGGGACATAGTCCAAAGCTGAAAAGTGCATTTTAAGACTGTCAAACTAATGGTATAAACCCATATGGCGACTAATTGGAGTCTCCATTTTTTCTTTGGAGATCATTTGTTTATGGTCTCGAATACAGTGGTAGAAGGGTCGCTTTGTCTTGCCAATGTAAAATGCTTTGCAGTCGCATTGCATGATGTAGACTATACCAACAGATTGGTAAGTTACAGTCTGTGTGGTCTGTGGATTGCGCCCATTCGGAAGAACAACAGTTCGTGCAGACCTAGTACCTTTTGGTTCCCGTGAGGGAGTTAATCGAGAAATATGATGACTGTGAACAAGATTGTCTCAAAGCGAACAAGATCTTTTAAAAGTGATCTTTGGATATGTATTGATGTGTTTGGATACAGTCTCATATCATTCATTAAAAGGTACCAGTATTTTTGTAAAATATTCTGTATTTGGTGATGTTGACCTAAAAATCTAGTTATGAGGCGTACATCAGGATTTGGTTTAGCTGGTTTGGGATCATGTATAAGGCCCCGTACACACGAGAGGATCGATCCGCTGAAATTGATCCGCGGATCGGTTTCAGCGGATAGATCCGCTGGTGTGTACGATCCAGCGGATATTTATCCGCGGATATATTTCGGGCCGACCGATTTCCAGCGGATAAAAATTTCTTAGCATGCTAAGAAATCTATACGCTGGAATCAGCTCCAGCGGATCGATCCGGTGGTCTGTACAAACTCACCGGATCGATCCGTCCGAACCCATCCCTCGCATGCGTCGTAATGATTCGACGCATGCGTGGAATTCCTTATATGACAGCGTCGCGCACGTCGCCGCGTCATCATCGCGACGACGGCGCGACACGTCATCGCGATGGGAATTCGGCGCGGATTTCGATCCGATGGTGTGTACACTCCATCTGATCAAAATCCTCAGAGGATTTATCCGCGGAAACGGTCCGGAGGACCGTATCCGCGGATAAATCCTATCGTGTGTACTAGGCATAAGAGATCTCCTATTCTGATGTTTAGCCCAGGTGTAGGCCCTTTTCAAACACTTTTTACAGTACCCAGGTAATAAAAAACTTGACTTCTAGAGTTTAGCTTCCATTTTGTAATCTGAATCTTGGCTGCAGTTTTTTTGCAGTCTCAAATATTGCCCGTAGGGCACACTCGAGACTAGGGAGATGGGATGAGAACTTGCAGCATGCAGCAACAAATTGCCTGCTGAGGGCTTGCGAAAAAGGGTGGTACCAATGCTGCAATCTTTATGTACCAGTATTTCAAGATCTAAAAAGGTCAGATGTTTTTGATCAATTTCAATTTCAAAAGAATGAATTCAATGGGCCAGATTCAGATAGATCAGCGGATCTTTAGATCCGCGTAATCTATCTGATTTAAGATCCGCCGCCGCAAGTTTTAGTGGCAAGTGGGTAATTCACTAAACACTTACCTCCAAACTTGCGGCGGCGTATCTTAAATCCCCCGGCGGAATTCAAATTCCGCAGCTAAGGGGAGTGTAGCATTTAAATCAGGTGCGTCCCCACGCCGATTTAACTGCGCATGCGCCGTCCGCGAATTTTCCTGGTGTGCATTGCTCCCAATGACGTCGCTAGGACATCATTGGTTTTGGCGTGAGCGTAACTTGCGACGAGCGGTTTTGTGAATCGATGCGGGAGCGACGGCCATAATTAACATTGGCTGCGCCTCATAGAAGCAGGGTTAAGTATATGCCGGGAAAACGCTTACGTAAACAATGTAAAGTGACTGCGTCGGGCCCGCGTATGTTCGTGAATTGGCGTATCTCGCTGATTTACATATCTTCGCCGTAAATCAGCGAGAACGCCCCCAGCGGCCATTTTTAAATTGCAGTTAAGATCCCACGGTGTAACACAGTTACACCTGTCGGATCTTAGGCATATCTATGCGTAACTGATTCTATGAATCAGTCGCATAGATACGACCGGCCTAACTCAGATACGACGGTATATCAGGAGATACACCGTCGTATCTCTTTGAGAATCTGGCCCATTGAGTTTTAAACTGTCAAGGAATAGCATCAGGGTTTCCCTGGATCCTGTCAATATAAATAAAATGTCATCTATAAATCTTCTCCATATCGGGATCTGCTCACGAAATGGCTGCATGTTGTCTCTAAAGAAGAGATCCCGCTCCCACCCCCCCATATACATGTTGGCATAGGAGGGGGCACATTGTGCATCATTGGGCATGCGCTAGACTCACAGATGTTTTGGTGCCGCTACGTGCGTGACTCCATTCTGTTGTTACGAGGATCGCGCATGCGCACCCCGTGCTTCCATGTTACGTCCTCATCCCGGCGGTGATGTCAGACGCCGCCAGAATGGGGGGTATATAAGAAAATAGGGAATGAAGTTGCGCTGTGATTAAATAATAACAATACTAAACTAATAAAGAGTACATCAAAGGGACCATGTGTGAACAGAATAACCCTTTTAAAAGTGAATACAGAAAAGTCCAAAATGTGAAATAAAGTTCAAATGGCAAAAGCAAGCCAAATCAGCTTGCAGCTGTACTCCCAATTGACAAAGTTGTGCAAAACAAATCTTGTGTTGAAACCAGTCCGGATGATAGGGGGTCCAATATGTAGTACAAATTAAACAACCACCACCAAAGATAACACCTTTAAAAGATGGAGGCTTACCAGAAGGCAAGCATAACAAGCCTGCGACTGTAAACCCCAGCCTGGGCCTTTATGTAGTCCGCACCGGGTAAGAACGAATTGAGGAAACCTCCAGATGGATCGTCAGCAGGTAGTGTGTATCGAAAAAAATATATAGGTATGCATAGTGAAGTATTGCAAAACAAACATAAACATATATGGCTGTCGCTGAATTGAGTGCTACCACCACCAGATCACCTAGTAAATTGAAGGCTTACCAGAAGCCAAGTAATATGAGCTTGTGGCTATAAACCCTAGCCAGGGCCTTTGTATGAACCAACTGCTGACCCAGATGACCTACAGATCCTCCAGATATCACACCAGCGATGATTAACCAGAAAGGAATAAGAGAGTCCACATAGTGAAGTACGCTTAAAAAATCCTCCCAAGTTTAATAAAAATTGCACTTACAGAAACTCAGATGAATAAAAGCATAGAAAATGTAAAGCCGGCCGGCTTACTCGAACGCCCATTCCACTCGGATCGTCACGTCATACGTCAGCACGTCACCTTCCCGACGTATGTTTCATCATAAAATTGACAACAACGTAAATTTTATGACGAAACGTACGTCGGGAAGGTGACGTGCTGACGTATGACGTGACGATCCGAGTGGAACGGGCGTTCGAGTAAGCCGGCCGGCTTTACATTTTCTATGCTTTTAGTCATCTGATTTTCTGTAAGTGCAATTTTTATTAAACTTGGGAGGATTTTTTAAGCGTACTTCACTATGTGGACTCTCTTATTCCTTTCTGGTTAATCATCGCTGGTATGATATTTGGAGGATCTGTAGGACATCTGGGTCAGCAGTTAGGTCCATACAAAGGCCCTGGCTAGGGTTTATAGCCACAAGCTCATATTACTTGGCTTCTGGTAAGCCTTCAATTTTAAAGGTGTTATCTTTGGTGGTGGTTGTTTAAATTGTACTACAAGATTTGTTTTACACAACTTTGTCAATTGGAAGTACAGCTGCA
This sequence comes from Rana temporaria, assembly GCF_905171775.1. Classification (NCBI taxonomy): domain Eukaryota; kingdom Metazoa; phylum Chordata; class Amphibia; order Anura; family Ranidae; genus Rana; species Rana temporaria. Next base: position 280,073,523 of record NC_053491.1, read on the forward strand.
AGCTGATTTGGCTTGCTTTTGCCATTTGAACTTTATTTCACATTTTGGACTTTTCTGTATTCCATTTTAAAAGGGTTATTCTGTTCACACATGGTCCCTTTGATGTACTTGTCGGAACATTTGGGGTTAAAAGAATACATATAAAGATCGCACATAATACATATTTCATAGTGTTCCATATACATGGATATGATGAACTGAAGCACAGCCATTTGTCCCTGTTGGAGTTTAAACAAAGGTTCTCAGGCATGAATAGACACTGTTTTTAGGTTGTAAAGAGCCTGCCTGTGCTATCTCCCCAAATCATATCTCCTGGGGTTCGACACTTATAAGATAAGAGAATGAAAAGCCTGGCGCAGCATGACAGTAAACACAGTGTGGTCTCTGTGTTATGAAACTAAAGGGGCTAATCACAATCCCAGAGGAATTATATATCTTAAATAGTATTGTATCTATTGTATCTTCATAATGCCACAACAACATGTATATCAGTAATTCACATAATACTACTCGTTAATACATAGACACTACTGGGGTCCCAGGTATAAGATCCTAAAATAACTTCAAAGTATTAGACTGCCTTGATCACAGCCCGACATTAGTTTAAAGGAACTTTCCAAGGCATGTGTGCTGATCATAAAACCTTATCTTAATCATAAATTTAGGCGTTGCCGAGATGTCTGGGTTGAATGTCATTTTTGACACTATTTAGCAAGTAATGGTATCATACCTAGCCGGGGGTCAAAGGGGACCGTATATCATTCCTGACCAGGAATGACCCTGAAATTAGGAATTATTCATTAGACACCACTGCCCCCTAAAGGTAAAAATCGGCAAGGTTCTAAACAGCCATATCCTTAAATGCTATGGTCACTCACCAAAACATGGCATCATGTGACATCACCAGCCAGGTGATAGTATAGACACACCCATTTCTTTGCGTGTGCGTTCTGAAGCACTTTGCGAGGAAAGACCTGGATTGGATTTTAGACATCTTCTCAAACAAGAGGTTCAAAAGTCTTGGTAAAGTATAATCTTACCTCCTCTATGCAATAGGTAGTTTAAACCGGTACCAAATGTGGCCACTCTATTATCTTAGCAAGTATTAATTGGATCTGAGAGCTCTTTAACTGCAGTATAAGGTCCTTCAGAGACAATTAAAGAAGTAACACATAGTTGCACACGTCGGTCACAACATCATTGTGAACCCTAGTGAATGGCCTAATGTTGGGATATGTTTAAACAGTTGATGCATTAGAGACAGCCTTGTATATTAAGGAGACATTCTTGGCCAAATTACCAGGAACTGTCCACAGGACATTCTGTCTTGTGTTTTAAGAAGTTGAGCAGGAGATCTATTTGTTGGAGAAGACGTCTAAGGCCCCATACACACGATAGAATCCATCCGCTGAAAAATCCCAGCGAATGGGTTTCAGCGGATAGATCCTATGGTGTGTACACTCCAGCGGATCTGTTTCCGCGGATATTTATCCCCTGGGATGGATTCCAGCAGATAAATATTTGCTGACATGCTAAACAAATCTATCCGCTGGAATCCATCCCAACGGATGGATCCGCTGGTCTGTATAGACTCACCGGATCCATCCGTCCGAAGGGATCCCCCGCATGCATCTTAATGATTCGACGCATGCGTGGAATTCCTTATATGACAGCGTCGCGCACGTCGCTGCGTCATAATCGCGGCGACGGCGCGACACGTCATCGCCAGAGGATTTCGGCGCGGATTTCAATGCGATGGTGAGTACACTCCATCGCATGGAAATCCGCACAAATCCTCGAGAGGATTTATCCGCGGAAACGGTCCGCTGGACCGTATTCGCGGATAAATCCTCTCGTGTGTATGGGGCCTAAGTGTCAAAATCCACACTTGATTGTTTGTTTGTATAATCTGCTAGTCACTAGTGCTGTTTAATGTATTCGGGAGTGTAATTTAGTCCTCATTTTATAGTATCTCAGACCCAAGCTTGGGGTTATAATTTTTCTTGACGTTATTGTTTACCTGATTGAAATGTAGATTTATGCACGTGTCATCTCCTAGTATATCTTTGATACTCCGCACCGATTTTTATTAATAAATATATATATTTTTGCACAATATCCGTTTTATCCTCATTTGGTCTTCAGCTTAGCGTGGATAAAATAATTTAAATAGTTTTGCTAATTTGTGGAAACAAGTGGTAATCTCCATAATTTCAGATCGTCACTTATTTCCATAAATTGTACATTGTTTTAATATTTCAGCATTAACATTCTGACATACTCTATATTAGTTTAGTATTGTTATTATTTAATCACAGCGCAACTTCATTCCCTATTTTCTTGTACTTTTTGTGTGTATAACACTTAGTTGTTGCAGCTTATGTCATTTAGTTTATTTTAGCGCGGTAATTTTCTGGTTTTTTCCAATTAGGGTATATAAGAGCACGGCGAAAGCCGTGATCTCTGACAGGATCCATGACAGAGAGGAAGAGTTATTATCTCTCTCCTCTCTTCCTGCCCTTGAATCAGTCAGATTGCCATCAGGTAAGTCTTCTTTCCTTGATCCATTGATAAAACTGGAATTTGAATTATACAACGCCAATATCATAGCCTCCCCCCCTCCTTTTACTTTACCCTTTCTACAGCATGCCAGTTCATCTCTCCAGCTGATGCCACTGGACTAATCTAGGCATATTGCCTTTGGACCTTAATTTTCTTGATTAATCCGCTTATGGTTTCAAAGGAAGGAAAATAATTTTCCAAACCAGCGGTAAACTACATTGATTCTACTTCTGTTCAAATTCTGCTGAGGTAACTATTCAGTTAATTATGCCCAATTTTCTGTAGTTCCCTTCACATGGTTTCTCAATTTAACTTTATTTACACGCTAGGGACTACAAATGCTCCTTTTCCCCCTGTGGCCAACAGGAATGGCTGGAGAGGCCTGGTTGATTCGGTTTTGAATTTTTCATTGGATCCTGCAGATTCCTTTTCACCATCTCTACACTGGTCATGACCAGCTACCGTGGTGAGATTTTGCTCAGCTTGCACTCTTGATGATCATGTTATTTTTCATTCATTATTTAAAAAACACCCAATGATATTTTTGTTGGTTGTCTAATCAATAATACCAGTATTTTGATTCATTGCTTGAATGTTGTATTTTTCAAATCAACTAACTGGCTGTTCCATCCGTTGTATGTTTTCTTATAATCTCCAGCATAACCTGCTTTAACATCAAAAATCTCCTGAAGAAGCTCATCTGAGCGAAACTTGTAGAGTGATTTTACTGCAGTCCTGTATGCGTATGGCTCATTGTCATGTATTCTATATGAATCTGAATCTGTGGTGACAGACACTGACCTGTTGTGGTGCCAATCTCGCACACTTCCTCCACCTCTCCTTCCTCCACCTCTCCTTCCTCCACATCCTGAGGTTGGGGTTCTCTCTGAGGTTGAGGATCACTCTAAGGTTGGGGTTCCCTCTGTTGTTTCTGAGGTGTGGGGTTCCTGGTGTACTCTTTGGAGTGGTGTCCTCCAAGTCTTTGCTCCCCTATGGGATTGAAACAAAAGGTATACTTAGCACACAGATATTTGAGGCCAGAAATAGGACTATGAAACATTGCTTGGAAGTGGGGTACAATTGTCTGTTTTGGCAGAGTTCCAAGATGAAGACATGATTTTTTTATTCTTTCTAAGCTGGAATACTTACCTTTTTTGGACAAGTTTCACACATGGAGACACCCCAAGAATCCACTGAAGCACCTGTGTGGGACACCCTAAAAAGGTTGTTCTGGTGTCCCACACTAGTGCTCCAGGGTCCAGATGTGTGACCAGCTGCTGAGTGTCCTCTCTTTTACACTGAATCAAGTTTGCATTTCACATTCTAGTTCCAAACACATAATCTAGACATCAATGTTTGTAAACGTTGTTTTAATACAAATAGGCATGACCAAATGTGGTTTACCTGTATCTGCGCAAAACATTGTATTTTGTTGATGAACAATGTTTAGTGCGAACGATTATACTTTGGCCACTAACCTGAAAGTTACCATTTTAAAACGCCCAACCAGTCAATCAAAGCACATGGAGCAACATGCAATTCTAAAAATCAAATTATTAATAACACAGGAGAAATACTTACTTTTTGGTAGCACTTTTTTGATCTTCCTGTACTGCTCTGGCTCCCTCAGCTTCAGGTTAGACCACCTTTTTTTCAGCTGCTCTTTTGATCTCTGGACCCCAAATTTCTGATAGACTCCTCACCACTTTGCTCATTATTTTTGCCTTTCTGAGATTAGGGTTGGTGTTTGGCCCATTTTTCCCATCATAATCTCTGCTCCATAAGATGTCCACCATCTCTGCCATTTCTGCAAATGACATATTACTGGCCTTGTATCTTCTCCTGGATCCGGAGGTTTCCGGCTCCGGGCTTTCCTCGTCGCTCGTTAAAATAACAGCCACCTGTCTCTCCACCATGTCGTCTCCCACTGCGCCCCCCGAAAGAGAAGGGGCGGACAATATACTAGAAAGAATGTTAGGGGCGGGCGGAGTTTTATGCATGCGCAGTGTTTATAAAATGCTAACACACATGTGTCGTAACTACATTCTGCGTGCGGAGTAAGGAGGATTGGAAGTTCCGAACGTCAGAAACAAAAAGGTAAAATTTAAACTTGGGGCATCAGTGGCCTACAGTATATTGCTTCATGATTGAGGCCTATATTGCGATAAGATTAGGACCGTTTAGGCTGACCTCTAATGTTTTTGTCTTGTGTTTTATCTTGCAGCAAAGATGCCGAAATTTAAAGATCCTGACATTATGAGAACATTCATTGACAAATAGAGGGAGCTCAGAAACATGTGGGAGCTCAAACACAGCTTGTATCATAACTAGGGATGAGCCGAACACCCCCACGTTCGGTTCGCACCAGAACGTTCGAACAGACCGAACGTTCGCGCGAACATTTAGAACCCTATTGAAGTCTATGGGACTCGAACGTTCGAATTCAAAAGTGTTCATTTTAAAGCCCAATATTCAAGTTATTGTTGGAAAACGTCTTTGAGAACACGGGTCTTGCTCCAAGGAACATGTATCAATGGAAAAAAAAGTTTTAAAAATTGTCGTTTTTTCTGGAGCAGCGATTTTAATGATGCTTAAAGTGAAAAAAAAAAAGAAAAATTCCTTTAAATATCATACATCCTGGGTGTCTATAGTAGTGACACGTGTTTAGAAATGTCCCTGCACAACATGAGATTACTCTCAGAAAAAAGTAATTTAATACTGCTTGCGGCTTTAATGTAATGTTTGGTCCCTGCAATATGGATAAAAATCATTGAAAAAAATAACATGAGTTTCCCCGCCACCACTCCCCCCAGGTCATTACAAGACCCAGTGCCGATCCTGACCTCCCTGGGGCCCTAAGCAAAATGACATGGCACATTAAAAATGAGAATCGGGGGGCGCTTATGACAGTAAGGCCCCATACTCACGAGCAAACATGTCTGCTGAAACTGGCCCGCAGGCCAGTTTCAGCAGACATGTTTGGTCGTGTGTGGGCGCGAGCGGGCCGAATTCCAGCAAACATTTGCCCGCCGGGCCTTTTCCCAGCAGACAAATATTCCTGGACTTGTTTTAAAACAGTCCGCTGGAATTCTGCCCGCTCGGACATGTACGGTCGTCAGTACAGACCTACCGTACATGTCCAGGCGCCCGCCGTCCCTCGCATGCGTCGAATGACTTCGACGCATGCGTGGAAGCATTTTAAAGGCGGGCCGCCCACGTCGCCGCGTCATTGTCGCGGCGACACCGCGTCATCGACGCGGCGACACCGCGGACACGCCCCGCGTATTGTTTACGCGCGGACTTCTGTACGATGGTGTGTACAACCATCGTACAGAAGCCCTCTGGCAGACATGTATGGTGAAAACGGTCCGACGGACCGCTTTCACCATACATGTTTGGTCGTGAGTACCCGGCCTGACATGTCACATTAAAGAAAGTTGAGAAGTGGGGGGAGGGGGGTGTTCTGCTGTCGTAAATGACTCAGCCAGCGAGTTTAGAAGCGGGGTGAGGGTGCGAAAATGACTTCTCACCAGGCGGGGCCTCTAGTAAGTGGCTTGCATAGTGAGCCCCTAAGCGGCTTGCATAGTGAGCCTATAGCGAGGATCGGCCCTGACAAGACAAATAAATAGCACATGTGCAGTAACAGCAACTGCGTTTATGGGCAAATAAACAGCACACGTGCAGTAACAGCAACTGTGTTTATGTGCAATTAAATAGCACACGTGCAGTAACAGCAACTACGTTTATGAGCAAATAAACAGCACACGTGCAGTAACAGCAACTGCGTTTATGAGCAATTAAACAGCACACGTGAAGTAACACTGAGTATGTTTAGGTGTAAACTAAACAGCACACAGGCAATACAACACGTTAGAACACTGCAGATAGCACAATCTACTGCCTGACAAATAGGAACAGCTGATCTAGCTAAGCTTAACAGTGTATAAATATATGTGCAACTCCTAGGATGTATATATATCCTCTACACACTGTAAATTAAGCTAAACTGACTAGCCTGCCTGCTCTATCTATCTGGTAGAAAAGACACTGTCTCTCTCTCTGAGTGACTGATCTGCTCTCATTAACAACCGCTACACACTACACGCGGGCGCCTTGCAGGCAGCCTTTTATAGTGTGGGGCGTGTGCTAAAGCCCTGAGCCATAATTGGCCATATAAGCCACCCTGGCCTTGGCCAATTATGGCTCTCCGTTTTCTGCGCGCTGTGATTGGCCAAGCATGCGGGTCATAGTGCATGCTTGGCCAATCATCAGTGTGCAATGCCGCAGTGAATTATGGTCCGTTGCGCGTCACTCGAATTTGGCACGAACGACCCGTTTTGTTTGAATTTAGTCGAACGTACGAACAGACGATGTTCGAGTCGAACATACGTTTAAGTCGAACACAAAGCTCATCCCTAATCATAACTGCGAGGCAAGGAGGGCACAATGGAGAAATTTGTTGAATTTATGAAGACTTGGACCCCCAAGGCAGACTATGACATGGTCAAAAATAAAATAAATAACTTGAGGAATATGTACAAGAAGCACCACAATAAAATCCTCATATCAAAGAGGTCAGGAGCAGCAGCAGACAAAGTACATGTCCCCAAGCTGTGGTACTACAAACACTTGCGTTTTCTGGACGACCAGCTTGAAGTCAGAAAATCACTTTCGAGCCTTCCCTTCAGCCTTCCCTCCAGCCTTCCTTTTACCCTTCCCTGCACCCCTGCAGAGGATGTCGAGGAGCTACCTGACCTGGAAGACCCGAATCTGAATATATATATATATATATATATATATATATATATATATATATATAGACAGGTATAGTATTTTTAAACATATTTATTGTCCTATCATTATTGTTGGGAATTGGAAATTACATATCAATAGACAGTAGTGGCCAGAAATGTTTGGGACAGGAAGGAAAACTGCTGTGGTCAGAATGAGATTATTTTCTATTTATTAACATTCAATTTGCAACAGTCATGAGCTAAACATTGTGTGTGATTGGTGAACCAAAAACTAAAACTATGTCTCTTTTGTATACACAGGATGAGGTCAGCCAGGAGGACAAGGCTCAGAAATGTGGCAGTCAGGAGGAGGCAGGAGTGAGTGGTAGCCAGGAGGTGGCCGGGCTAAGTGGCAGCCAGCAGGTGGCAAGGCCAAGTGGCAGCACACAGTCACAGGTGCCTCCCCTCCACGTTAGACCAAAAAGGCCAAGGAAGATGACTCAGGTGGAGGAGGAATCCATGAGGCTCATAATGAACACAGCCGAGATTATGAGAGCCCCCCCCAACCCTGAAAAGGGCCTATGGGTGCCAATAGGTTAAAAAAGTGGAGGAGGGACAACGTATCATCTCTGAGGAGCTTATTTCTAGTGTCCTTCAAAACTTGATGAGGGGCCAGCTGAAAGAGACCACCAATCTGTGTGATCTCGGCCATTCTTCTTCTCCTCCTGCCACATTTCCACCACCAGAGCCACAGCCTGCAAGGGGGCGTGTAGGGAGCCGTGGAAGGAACGCTGCGGAGAAGCATAGAGGGAATTCTGCAGGGAAGTGTGGAGGGAAGGCTGCAAGGAACCCATAAAGTGATTCCCTGGCTTCAGTCTGGTCTGCCAGAAGACGCAGGCTGTTGTAGTACCACAGCTTGGGTACATATGTGTCTTCTGCTGCTGCTCCTGATTTCTGTGATTTGGGGACCAGATTGTGCTCCCAACTGTATGTGTTTCTCAAGTTATTTATTTTATTTTCCATACACTTCATGTCTGCCTTGGGGTCCAAAGGCTACATAAATGCAACCAATTTCTCTATTGTTGCCCTTCCTCTTTATTTTGTTTACCCAGAATAAATGGGTATTTGATTTACTTTAAATATTTGCCTATGGGTTTTTCATAAAAAGGACATTTTGTTTGTAAGTAGGCAGGTACATTTCATAAATACAATCTGTAATTAACAAGGGACACCAACACCAACCTCCTTGAGGTAACAAAATACAAGATAATAATGTTGTTGTGGTAACTTGCCCAGAAAATAAAAATGGGCATCACAAGAAAATATTAAAATAGTAGATCTTGATTCAAATCACAAAAAAAATATATATATATATATTTGGAGACCTGGCTTTAAAAGCGAATATTCATGAGATCACAAGAAACAATAAGGAAATAAGTTTGTCAGAACTCTGTGTGAATATCAGCAGCAAAAAAAAACATATTTTTTCTAGCATTAGAAAAAAGAAAAGAATGCTCTATGTTAAACGATGCAATAATTTGCAGCATGACGAATGTGCCATTTCCATTATGAATGCTAGTTTTACCAGAACGAGCGCTCCCATCTCCTAATTTCTCCATCGGAGTTGCACACAGACGATAGGAATTTACTATCGATGAAAAATTGGATACCTCTAAACAAGGTGGGATTTTTCGGGCAACCATAAATAGAAATGACAACTAAGGTCATAAAAATATATAAGTTTAATACAAAATATAAATACTAAATATCACAATAACATATCAAAATACAGATAAAAGTATCAAACTAGAAAAAATTACTACTGTAGATCATCGTGTGCCCCAGGACAGAGCTAAGGGCATGGATGGTCGTTGCTGACGCATTTCAAATGTTTGTTTCAAATTTACATCCTTCTTCAGGGAAATTGAACAGTAAATTTTTTTTCTGAAACATGAAAAAATAAAAAAGTAAAGAGAGACAACAAAAAAACTATTGTGATCAGGTATAGACATTGCGAAGTGTGGGCATGAGGTTCATTATCTAAAAGAAAAGGACTCACCTTCTCCCAAACAAAAAATACCTGGATTATCCCCAGGGAGGCGTGGGCGCACCAACACCAAAATAGTGGCCGGACCGGGTGACACATCCAATGCCCAAGAGGGCTCCTTAATCCAAGAGGGTTCCAGAACCATGGGGGGTGGGTGATAGATAATCAAATCCACTATTCGGTCAGCAACCAACCATAGCAAAAGCAATCCCAGCTAAGGGGGGTCAAATAAACATAAAATAGTGTCAGTAGTTGTCACCTATCAAAACACAAGGGGACAATTGGAGGAAGGGGGAAAGGAACCCTTAAGGTACACTCACCACTCCTGAGACAAGGCTCAATTAAGGATAGACCGGTATTCCAAAGAGGAGTCCAGGGCAAAAGTGAAAAAAAAATTACGCCATATAGCCTCCCACTCCTGCAGGAGATGGGAGAGATGTGGATGCTGAGACTACCCCCCTGACTTCCTTTAAGACATCGCGCAAAGGGATTGTGTCGATGCGCCGTGCGTCACGTGACCCCAGAGCGTCGCATCCGGCATCGAGTGTCGCAGGCCTGCCGCGTCATAGGCGGCGCGACTGAGGGCGCTTACCCGCTGCGTCGTACACAGTGTAAACAAATACACTAGTGTACGCACAGAAGGCAAAGGGCCGTACAGTGTTCTGTCACATGCGGATCGACGCATAGTGACAGGGGGAGCTGGACATATACCCAAAGGGGTACCGTCAAACATCACAGACACCCAAACCAACTGGATGCCACAATTGTTAACAAAAAGCGCTGCTGGGGGTGGAAAATAATAATAAAGAAATAATAAAGAATAAAATGTAAATTAAATAAATAAAACCCGAGAATCGGAAAACATAGTGAAAATTGGAAAGAAAAAAAGAGAAAAAAAAGGAAAAAAGAGGGGAAAAGGAGGGGGAGAGACAAAGGAAAAAATAATGAAAATAAAAATAAATAAGAGTAAAGATGAGCCAAAGGCATCTCTCACTGTTTTTACCTAACCTAAACAGGGAAGGGGAGAGAGACAGGGACAGATCTAAAAAAAAATCCCTGAAACTCCTAAAAAACCGGCAATGATGTTAAATTTGCCAAAGATTATTGGGAACTGAAGGACGAGAAGTCCATCAGTTAAAGAAAGGAATAAAATCACCACTGCCGGAGGAGAAACATACTCCTAGGGCGTGTACGCCCCAGGGGCAAAAGGCACCTAAGTGCTGTTCTCCCCCGGCAGTGGATGGAGGAGCCCTCTATAAAGGAGGAAAGGAGACCACGGGCAATCGGAGGAACATCCGGAGAAGACCAGCCACAGGGTAGTGCCCTCCACGTCTCCCAAATGGAGGCCCACAGATCAACAGATGTAAAAACAGTGCTATACTAGATCACAAATAAACCATCAAACATTTGCTGTTTACATGTTATACATACATCAGTACATTTCAATTTGTACAATTGTAAAATGAGAATATAATATCATACAAAAAATCCTATTTTCTCAAATCTCAGCTAGGTCCTAATTCCCCAATGTCTATGCGACAAAGGGAAGAACCCCCGGAAAGCGGGTTCACAGGTAGGGGGAAGGAAAGGAGAGAGAGGAAGAAGGGAGGGGAAATGAAAAGAAAAGAAATGAGCGCATGGCAAGCAAAATTAATCCGTTTTCCCCGAACTAAAACCCTCAAGAAAGGGCCCAAAACTCTCCATTTCATTGAGTCCTGGAGGGGTTGTAGCTTTAAGGCGTCTAACCCAGCGCATTTCGCGCTGGAGTAGCACCTTGTTCCAATCCCCCCCACGTAGGGGGATATGTAATCTATCCAGGACCGTGAAATTCACTTTAGGCATGTGGTATCCGTGCTTCTTTGCTACATGTCTTCCTAGGGGTAAGTACAGATTGCCAATCCGCATGGAATGCATGTGTTTTTCAACTCTCTTGTAGAGGGGTTGTTTAGTCTTCCCTACATAGAAGGAGTCACACTGGCACTGCATCAGGGAAATTACCCCCCGCGTCGTGCAATTTGCATAATGTTTTAAACTAAAGGTTTCTCCATTAGGCAGGGCCAGTGTGGTCCTTCTCCTTATGACTTCACATTGTGCGCAATGTCCACATGGGAATGTCCCATAGGTCTTACAGGGATCTTTATTAGAGTTTCCCCTATACTCACTTTGGACCAGCATGGTCCCCAGTGAGTCTGCTCGCCTGAAGGTTAGTTGGGGTTTATCTAACAGTAAATTTCTGAGGATGGTGTCCTCCGTGAGTATAGGCCAGAATTTGGATATTACCTTCCTTATTCTCATATGTTCGTTAGAGAATCCTAGAATAATTCTTGAATTATTCTCTTCGGGTTTGATCTTCTGAGATTTAATCTTGAAAATCAGGTTCCGTCTATCTGTGGCTTTTACTCTGTTAAACGCCTTTCTAAGGCAGGTTTTTGTATATCCTCTGGAAAACAGGCGGAGGGCAAGTGCATCACACTGTTCGTGAAAGTCATTATCCAATGAACAATTCCTCCTAATTCTGAGGAATTGACTGAAGGGTATTGACCTTTTCAAAGGTTCATGGTGAAAACTGCTGGCATGAAGTATGGTATTGCCGGATGTCTCTTTTCTAAAGAGAGTGGAGTTGATTTTGCCATCCGTGTCTTTTCTAATGCTGATGTCCAAAAAGCTAATCTCTGAATGGTCATGAGACATTGTAAAGAAAAGATTGAACTTGTTAATGTTCATGAGTCTCAAGAGTTCAGTTAGACCACTTTCTGGTCCATCCCAAATAATAAAAATATCATCTATGTAGCGCTGCCAGATCAAAATATGGGCAGCGCACATAGATGCATTCTCTCCCAGGAGGAAATCCCGCTCCCACTCCCCCAGGTACAGGTTGGCGTAGGAAGGCGCGCAACACGTCCCCATGGCCACACCCTGTACCTGGAGGTAGTGGGAGCCATGGAAGAGAAATGTATTATGGTACAATATGAAATCCAACATAGTTAGAATAAAGGTGTTGAATTTCCAGTCGGTTGTTGGTCGCTGCTTGAGAACCTGTTCAATAGCCTTCAGTCCTAGATCGTGAGGGATACTATTATACAGGGTTTCGACGTCAATGGTAACCAAAATGGCATCCATATGGACCGTCAGATCTTCAAGCATCTGTAAAAGATGTATGGTGTCTTTGGTGTACGATGGTAAATTAAGGACATGCGGTCTCAAATGTTGGTCTATGACCTGACTGACCCCCTCAGAAATTGAGCCATTACCGGAGATTATTGGTCTCCCTGAAGGGTCCACAATGCTCTTGTGGACTTTGGGCATGGCATACATAGTGGGTTGTCTGGGATGTTGTATACATACAAAATCTCAGAGATCTTTGATTATGACCCCTCTGTGGAAGAAGTCATCCACAAGGTCATAAAAATCTTTACTAAAGCCATCGGCTAAAGAGATTTTGCGGTAACATTGTTTATTATTTAAAATTTTGAGACACATCCTCTCATAGTTGGTATTGTCCATCAGAACTACATTTCCCCCCTTGTCAGAGGCCTTAATAGTAACACCTGGGAGATTTCTCAGGGTTTTTAATGCAAATTGTTGTTCTGAGCTTAAATTTGGATGGACAATGTCCTTTTTCATAGCTTCTAGTTCTTTGGAGGTTTGTCTGACAAAGTGGGAAATGGCTGGGTTCTGATTCAAAAATGGGAATTTATTTGATTTCCGTTTGAATTTAATCATTGCATCTTTGCTTTTGACATTATCCTCATCCTCCAATTCCTCCAAAAATTCATTGTCCCAAGCTCTATCTAGGGTGCCATTCTCCTGAAGCAGGAGATTGAGATCCCTTAGAGCATGGGTGCTCAACCTGTGGCTCTCCAGCTGTTGCGGAACTACAATTCCCATGAGGCATTGCAAGCCGCTGACAGGTACAAGCATGTCTCCCAAAGGCTGAGGCATTATGGGAATTGTAGTTTTGCAACAGCTGGAGAGCCACAGGTTGAGCACCCATGCCTTAGAGCTTTGAAGTCTGCTGCCTTGAGGTTGGGAGCTAATTCTTTAGTGGGATCCACATGTTTGGCATATAGGCTCTTGTAAAAAAGCCTGCGGGCAAACAGGTGGATATCCTTCACTGCATCGAATGTATCCATGCCACTATTTGGACAGAAAGAAAGTCCTAGTGACAATACCTCATGTTCTGTTGATGTGAGGTTCACATGCCTAAAGTGAATTTCACGGTCCGGGATTGATTACATATCCCCCTACGTGGGGGGGATTGGAACAAGGTGCTACTCCAGCGCGAAATGCGCTGGGTTAGACGCCTTAAAGCTACAACCCCTCCAGGACTCAATGAAATGGAGAGTTTTAGGCCCTTTCTTGAGGGTTTTAGTTCGGGGAAAACTGATTAATTTTGCTTTCCATGGGCTCATTTCTTTTCTTTTCATTTCCCCTCCCTTCTTCCTCTCTCTCCTTTCCTTCCCCCTACCTGTGAACCCGCTTTCCGGGGGTTCTTCCCTTTGTCACATAGACATTGGGGAATTAGGACCTAGCTGAGATTTGAGAAAATAGGATTTTTTGTATGATATTATATTCTCATTTTACAATTGTACAAATTGAAATGTACTGATGTATGTATAACATGTAAACAGCAAATGTTTGATGGTTTATTTGTGATCTAGTATAGCACTGTTTTTACATCTGTTGATCTGTGGGCCTCCATTTGGGAGACGTGGAGGGCACTACTCTGTGGCTGGTCTTCTCCGGATGTTCCTCCGATTGCCCGTGGTCTCCTTTCCTCCTTTATAGAGGGCTCCTCCATCCACTGCCGGGGGAGAACAGCACTTAGGTGCCTTTTGCCCCTGGGGCGTACACGCCCTAGGAGTATGTTTCTCCTCCGGCAGTGGTGATTTTATTCCTTTCTTTAACTTCTCGTCCTTCAGTTCCCAATAATCTTTGGCAAATTTAACATCATTGCCGGTTTTTTAGGAGTTTCAGGGATTTTTTTTAGATCTGTCCCTGTCTCTCTCCCCTTCCCTGTTTAGGTTAGGTAAAAACAGTGAGAGATGCCTTTGGCTCATCTTTACTCTTATTTATTTTTATTTTCATTATTTTTTCCTTTGTCTCTCCCCCTCCTTTTCTTCCCCCCCTCTCTTTTTGTTTATTTTTTCCTTTTTTTTCTCTTTTTTTCTTTCCTATTTTCCCTATGTTTTCCGATTCTCGGGTTTTATTTATTTATTTTACATTTTATTCTTTATTATTTCTTTATTATTATTTTCCACCCCCAGCAGCGCTTTTTGTTAACAATTGTGGCATCCAGTTGGTTTGGGTGTCTGTGATGTTTGATGGTACCCCTTTGGGTATATGTCCAGCTCCCCCTGTCACTATGCGTCGATCCGCATTTGACAGAACCCTGTACGGCCCTTTGCCTTCTGTGCGTACACTAGTGTATTTGTTTACACTGTGTACGACGCAGCGGGTAGGCGCCCTCAGTCGCGCCGCCTATGACGCGGCAGGCCTGCGACACTCAATGTCGGATGCGACGCTCTGGGGTCACGTGACGCACGGCGCATCGACGCAATTCCTTTGCGCGATGTCTCCGTGTGTTGCATGCCCAGCGCTGCAGTGAAGAGGACGCAATGGCGCGTCCTTCCTCCATATAGCACACAACTAATTAGAGGACACCTGCGCTGCTGAGGGGGAGGATCTTTACCTTCAGGGGCCAATTGACATCTCCCAGGTGAGTATTAAAGGAAGTCAGGGGGGTAGTCTCAGCATCCACATCTCTCCCATCTCCTGCAGGAGTGGGAGGCTATATGGCGTCGGGTTTTTTTCACTTTTGCCCTGGACTCCTCTTTGGAATACCGGTCTATCCTCAATTGAGCCTTGTTTCAGGAGTGGTGAGTGTACCTTAAGGGTTCCTTTCCCCCTTCCTCCCATTGTCCCTTTGTGTTTTGATAGGTGACAACTACTGACACTCTTTTATGTGTATTGGACCCCCCTTAGCTGGGATTGCTTTTGCTATGGTTGGTTGCTGACTGAATAGTGGATTTGATTATCTATCACCCACCCCCCATGGTTCTGGAACCCTCTTGGATTAAGGAGCCCTCTTGGGCATTGGATGTGTCACCCGGTCCGGTCACTATTTTGGTGTTGGTGCACCCACGCCTCCCTGGGGATAATCCAGGTATTCTTTGTCTGGGAGAAGGTGAGTCCTTTTCTTTTAGATAATGAACCTCATGCCCACACTTCGCAATGTCTATACCTGATCACAATAGTTTTTTTGTTGTCTCTCTTTACTTTTTTATTTTTTCATGTTTCAGAATTTTTTTTTACTGTTCAATTTCCCTGAAGAAGGATGTAAATTTGAAACAAACATTTGAAACGCGTCGGAAACGACCATCCATGCCCTTAGCTCTGTCCTGGGGCACACGATGATCTACAGTAGCAATTTTTTCTAGTTTGATACTTTTATCTGTATGTTGATATGTTATTGTGATATTTAGTATTTATATTTTGTATTAAACTTATATATTTTTATGACCTTAGTTGTCATTTCTATTTATGGTTGCCCGAAAAATCCCACCTTGTTTAGAGGTATCCAATTTTTCATTGATTTAGGGATGTTGGCAACATCATGCCCTTACACATGAGCCAAGTTTTTCTATATTTCGGAATTTACTATCGTTTTTTTTTTTCCTTTGGAAAAAAAATAAAACATGTTCTATTTCTAAACACCGACAGAAAAAAGTCTGATGGGGCCCACACACAATCTGAATTTCCGATGAGAAAAGTAAATCTGTAAAAAAGTAAATCTGACTTTTTTCATCGGAAATTGTGATCGTGTGTACACAGCATAGCAAAAACTTTTAACAAATTAAATATTTTGGCCTCACTTTTAAATGTATTAAGAGAGGTATAGGCTCCAGAGAAAGAGCTATTATTTTGCCCCATACACATCATTAGTAGGGATGTTGAGCTGTTTGCACGTTCGAGGAACACCCGAATTATTGGAGCGTCCATCATGGCTCTTGGTCCCAACCCACACTATAAAAGTATCTTTCAATAGTTGCCATTTTTTGTATTATATAACAGAAGTGCAGCGCTAAAATGAAAGGGTCAATGACAGAAATCTTCTGTCATTGACCCTTTCATTTTAGCGCTGCACTTCTGTTATATAATTTGCCTTTTTACTTTGTTTGTTTGGGTGCTAGCTGCTCACTGTTCACTTACATATTATTTGTTTAGCGCAGTTGTTTTTCTTTTTATCGCCATTTTTTGTATGATATTGGCGTGGAGAGAGATAGAGCAGGGCTCTGCAGTTCTACTAGACAGTTATAAGCTATAGTGTGCTATTGTGAGTGCAGAACATCAGTTTAGTGTGAATCTAGGGATAGTTCAGTTAGTGTGAGCGTAGTGTGATCGCCATTCATCTTTACATTAGTGTTAATCTACCGAAAGTTTAGTCAGTGTGAGTGTAGTTAGATTCAGAATACTGTAGGATACTCATAGTGCTTTCTGTTTCTAAAATGTTATTAAAAAAGCAATATTTAAAAAAATCACTTTCTAAGTAAAATAAAGCTCTAACATAAACCTATACTTTGTCGCCTCCTGGTGTAAACTTCAGGATTGCTCATTGCTATACACACCTGGTACACTCATGAAGATTGAGCTGGCTATGTCGTCATCATCTATGGCTCCAACCTAACTACGTGTTATGTCTTCATCAGGGGCTCTATAAATGGCATTGTATTATTTCTTACAAAGACTGTTTCACTGGTCACACATAATGCAAATTGATGTCCCCTGTTGATATTAAAGCGGAGTTAAAGCGGAGTTCCACCCAAAAATGGAACTTCCGCTTTAAGTGCTAGTGCTGGTGACCCCCTGACATTTTTTTTTTGGGGGGGGGGGGCAGGTACCCTGTTTTTACAGTCACCCAGCTCCCACTTCCTTCCCTGGTGCCACGGCGCTGGAAGGAAGATCACCTCTCCCCCCTCCCTCCCTGCAAGCTTCTGGGACACGTCACAGGTCATTAATAAAAGTCAGCAGCTACACATTTTGTAGCTGCTGACTTTTAAATGGGTGGAACTCCGCTTTAATGAATTAGACTCTACATTTATACCTCTCAAATAGTGTGACAAACCCAAAATCATATTTCACTTTCATCTCAAAGAGCTGTTCCCAGGTTTACTGCACATTGTTTAGAAATAAATAATACAAAGAGAAGGGAAACCACTTGAAAATCCGGCCAAATGGACATTAAATATGAAACAGTTCATTATCAAGAAAACGTAGGCAAACAGAGGGTTTGGGATTATGAACCCCTCACTATATCCATTAACCTCAATTGAAGAATACGTTTTAGGCTCTGGCTTGAGTTTTTGTCACACACGTAGTGTTAATTAATTTGAACTTATCAAGGATTTGTTTGGCTGCTAATTTAAAGAGGAGGTCCAGCAATTTTTTTTTAAAAGTCAGCAGCTATAAATACTGTAGCTGCTGACTTTTAATATTAGGGCACTTATCTGTCCAGGGAGCCCATGATATCGGCACCCCAGCCGATCTTTGGATCACCTCCTGGGTGCTGCCGTCGCCATTTCTGGTAAGGGAACCAGGCAGTGAAACCTTTTCGGCCTTCACTCCTGGTTCCCTATTGCCTACTGCACATGTGCAAAGTGTGCTGTGCTTTCTAATAGTCCCGGCGGCGGGGGAAGGAGGAGGGGGGCCGAACCTCCCCACTGAAAGGTACCAAATGTGACTCTGGAGGGGGAGAGGAAGCATATGAGCGGAAGTTCCACTTTTGGGTTCAAATGTATTTTTTAAAAAGCTTCCTTTGGGTAGAAATCAAATACTTGAGACTATAGTCCCCTATTGATTTTATCATAAAATTATGAAATGTTTGTATTAAATGTTTAAAGAGGGATAGGTACCCTCTGTTTGTGGGATATAGGAGGTTTATGCTACTTCCCTACCCACACCCACAGAAATATACTAAAAAGCCCACTACTGTACATTTCCTACCCAAACCAATCCAAGTGTGGAATGTTTTGTATGCCTAGTAATGCACAACCTGGCTATCCCACTGATTAAACAGATTTTACCAACTTGGTGGAAAAACAAATACAAACAAACACTAACCTTTAGAACAATAAAGATCTTATTTATAAACCTTCTGTAAGGTACCTGTGATATGTAGTGTCCGAAGTGGAACTTGTGTGCTGAGGATTCAGGCGAAACGTAGTCAGGCAGATTAGGTTGGCAATAAATCAAGCAAAACGGTACACAATTGAAATCCAGAGAGTGGTCAGGCAGGCAAAGGTCATACACGAGCTGGCTGTGAAGTATAAAATCAGTAGGCTAGAGAGTAGTCAGAGATTCAGGCAGAAGTTCAAGATGACAATCAAGATCACAAGCAGTCAGAACACCCAGCTAGCTAATCCACATAAACAGGTGCTGAGTGATAACATCACTTCCTATTTATGGGCTGCATTGATTGAAAATTGTGCACAGCTAGCAGCAGGTGGGGCTAGTGAGTCCAAGGTAATGCTTAATACTGCAAGGACATTTCCAAAAGTCCAGATCTCCTCCGTAGCACAACAGGTAAGGCTGCAGCTGTGGCACCATGAAGATCCTGGTTCAAAAACACCCCGGTACATGACACCTTCTAACAAGGTGAATGGGTATTGCTTTAATGCATAAATATGCCACCATGTTGTACATTTTCCCAAATTATAGACAAGACAGTCAAAAATCCATTTGTTTCTAAGTAAGCAATGGAATATATATATATACAAGATTTTAGTAATGAAAAGGGTATTATTAGCAGTAATTAGCATGGATTCATGAAGAATCGTTCTTGCCAAACCAATCTATTAACCTTCTATTAAGGAGGTGAGTTGCCATCTAGATAAAGGTAAATTGTGAAAGAAGCCCACCGTCCACAGCACAACCCTACTGCTTTTGCGGCTTATTTAAAAAGGTGTACAAAAGGAAGGCAGATGACACAAGAGTAGAGTTGAGCGGACACCTGGATGTTCGGGTTCGACGGGTTCGGCCGAACTTCGGAAAAAAGTCCGGGTTCGGGACCCGAACTTGACCCGAACTTGACCCCGGACCCGAACCCCATTGAAGTCAATGGGGACCCAAACTTTTCAGTACATAAATGTCTCTAAAACACTTAGGCCTAGTACACACGAGAGGATTTATCCGCGGATACGGTCCACCGGACCGTATCCACGGATAAATCCTCTCGAGGATTTCCACAGATTTGGATCCGATGGAGTGTACTCACCATCGGATCGAAATCCGCGCCGAAATCCCCTCGCGATGACGTGTCGCGCCGTCGCCGCGATGATGACGCGGCGGCGTGCGCGACGCTGTCATAAAAGGAATTCCACGCATGCGTCCAATCATTACGACGCATGCGGGGGATCCCTTCGGACGGATCGATCCGGTGAGTCTGTACAGACCACCGGATCGATCCGCGGAAGCCAATTCAAGCGGATAGATTTGTAGACATGTCTACAAATTTTTATCTGCTGGAATTGGGAAATTTCCACGGATAAATATCCGCAGGAATGTACACACCATAGAATCTATCCGCTGAAACCGATCCGCTGAGATTTTTCAGCGGATGGATTCTATCGTGTGTACGGGGCCTAAGGGAAAGGGCTAGAGGGCTGCAAATGGCAGCAAAATGTCGGTAAGAGCATGGCAAGTACTCTGAAAATAAATGTGGATAGGGAAATAACTTAAAATAACATAACATCTGTCTGCCAACATGCCAGGGGCAGCCGTGGTCATAGCACTACTGCGTCTACGGGCACGTAGGAGGGCACGGGAGAGGACAAACCGCACGCGCATGAACGTCTTTGGCAAAGGGTGATTCGGAGGTGTATCGCATCTTCAGATTTAGCTCTGATGCCATCCTGGAATTAGCCACAGCCCTGCATGATGACATCACCAGCCAGACACATCGCGTACATGCAGTGCAGCCACTGGTCACGGTACTGGCAACACTGCATTTCCTTGCAAGTGGATCTTTTCAACGTACAAGTGGAGTCGTGTCTGGGATGTCACAATCCTCCATGAGCAGATGCGTGCACCAGGTTGTCCCCGCAATCCTCACATGCATGTCCCACCACATCATCAAACCCACCCATGAGCATCTGCGGCAAAAAGGCAATGCAGGATTTCTACAGAATTGCCTGATTCCCACGCACCGTGGGGGCCATTGATTGCACACATGTGGCACTACGGCCCCCCGTGACACAGAGCACATATACCGTAATTGTAAGCATTGGCATTCCATCAACGTACAGGTGATTGCCGATCCCCAATGCCTCATATGGCATGTCCATGCCAAACACCCCGGGGCTAGCCACGACAGCTACATATACCGTCAAAGCAACATCCCCACGGAATTCGAGCAGAACGTGTACAGGGACAGCTGGCTGGCTGGTGAGTGACAGTGCTTTATGTGGAATAACTTTACGCCAGACGCATGCCTTACGTAAACGGCGTAGATTACTGTGACAGACGTAAGTACGTGACTCGGCATATCTCACTCATTTACATATTCGACGCATAAAATCAATGGAAGTGCCCCTTCTGGCCAGCGTAAATATGCGCCCAAGATACGACAGCGTAGGAAACTTACGTCGGTCGTATGGAGCCAAATTTTAGCCGTATCTTACTTGAAGAATAAGGCGCATAGATACGACGGCGCATCCATGCACTTACGCGGCGTATCAGTAGATACGTCGGCGTAAGTGCTTTAAGAATCCGGGCCTATGTTTTTTGCACCAAACTGGGTGTTTTTTGAATAGAACAACAGAAGAACATTAGCTAAAGTGTTTATCTCACACTTACAGATATGGTGGAACAGTGTTTCTCAACTCCAGTCCTCGGGGCGCACCAACAGGTCTTGTTTTCAGGCTTTCCATTATTGTACACAGGTGATTTGATCAGTTTCACTGCCTTAGTAATTACCACAGCAGTTTGATCTGAGGGAAATCCTGAAAACATGACCTGTTGGTGCGCCCCGAGGACTGGAGTTGAGAAACACTGTGGTGGAAACACGGAAAACACTGGAGGAAACACTGCAAAATATGTTTTTTGCACCAAACTGGGTGTTTTTAGAATAGAACAACAGAAGAACAGTAGCTAAAGTGTTAATCTCACACTTACAGATATGGAGGAAACACGGCAAACACTGGAGAAAACACTGCAAAATATATTTGTTTGCCCTAAATGGATGTTTTTTGAATAGCGCAATAGAAGAAAAGTATATACAGGGTGTATCTCACAGGAACATATGCAGTGCTGGTGCAATATACAGAGTATCTCACAGGAACAGATGCAGTGCAGCTGCAATTTGATTTGTGAACCAGGACTGACTCCTATATAATTCTCTCCCTATAAGAACAAGCAGGAACCTTGCCCTGAACTATCGAATGCAGAGTATCTCACAGAAAGAAATGCAGTGCTGCTGCAATATGCAGAGTATCTCACAGGAACAGATGCAGTGCAGCTGCAATTTGATTTGTGAACCAGGACTGACTCCTATATAATTCTCTCCCTATAAGAACAAGCAGGAACCTTGCCCTAAACTATCTAATGCAGAGTATCTCACATAAAGAAACAGTGCTGGTGTAGATTTCTGAAGCAGGATAGTCCTATCTAAATCTCTTCCTCAGATCAGCAGCAGCCTTTCCCTCCCCTAGCTAAAGCAGAGTGACGCGCTGTGCTATGTGCCTCTAGCTTATATAGAGGCTGGGTCACATGCTGGGTCACATGCTGCACTGGCCAATCACAGCCATGCCAATAGTAGGCATGGCTGTGATGGCTTCTAGGTAAAACAAGTAAAACAAATAGTGATTGGCTGCCCTGCAGCGCACCATTACATTGCCGAACACCGGACCAGAACCCGAACTTTCAGCAAAATGTCCGGGTTCGGGTCCGGGTACAAAAAAAAACAAGGTCCGTACCGAACCCAAACTTTACAGTTCGGGTTCGCTCAACCCTATCCAAGAGGGCTATCTCCTTTCCATAGACCTCAAAAAGGCATTCGACATGGTCGCATGGCTCTACCTCTTTGCTATGCTACAGAAATGGGGCTTTGGACCTGATTTCATAAAAATTTTGGAGGCCCTCTATTCCCACCCCAAAGCGCAGGTCAGACTTCAAGGACACCACTCTGAACTGTTCCCCATCAGGAAGGGCATGAGGCAGGGTTGTCCCCTTTCTCCTTTTCTTTTTGCAGTAGCTATAGAAACTTTGACAGTCACGATAAGACTTCACCCAGACATTCACGAGGTTCGCTGTGGCCAATCGACCCACAAATGTGCACTTTTTGCAGATGATGTCCGTCCTCCTCTTTATTATGTCCCCCCCCCATTATCTCAACTCCTAAGTGATTTTGGGCACGTCTCGGGCCTACAAATGACTAAATCGATTGCCCTCAATGTTTCAACCCCCCAGGACCTGGTAGATAGACTGAAAGACCACTTTCCCTTTGCCTGGAACCCTACATCCATACCATATTTAGGCATAAATCTCACGTCTAAAATTTATCACCTATGCAAACATAATTACCCCCCGATGTTCAAAAAATTTACGGCAGACCTCCTCCAATGGTCTTTGTACAAAATGTCTTGGCTGTTTAGAATAAACGCGATCAAGATGACTCTGTTACCCAGAATCCTGAACCTGTTCCACTCCCTTCCCATTCCTGTTACCAAACTACACATTAACAAATTACAGTCAGCAATCATCGGCTTCCCTTTGGGGCAAAAAAGGGCACCGCCTCTCGAAAAATTTCCCTTTTAGACCCAGAATGAAAGGAGGCTTGGGCCTACACAACCTGTGGTGGTACTATCAGGCAGCTCAACTAAGCCAAATATTGATTATTTACTTTAAGGGGACAAAACCTGACTGGGTGAGCATGAAGCGACCCCTAAACACACCTTAGACTTCTTGCTTTGGAGCCTGCCCAAAAACATCATTCATGTGCAGATGAACCTCTTAAAAGCCAGTGTAATGTACTATTGTAATGGTGTCAGCAACATAATACCAGATTATTGGGTAAACAGCTAAAAAAGAAAGAGAGGTTGGCAAATGAAATTGCAGTGTTGCTCAGAATTTAATTTATATCAGAGCAAATGGGAGGGAAGTGGGAAGCAGAGAGGAGACGTCTCAGGGAGAACATAGAGAAAATCAGTGAAAACCTTCTAAAGATTGCAACAGCCTCCAGTAGTGCGATGGATGAATTGCAGGCAAAAGCAAGCAGTTTGTCAGGAAGAAACAGTGAGCTACAAGAACAGCTTCAGAGGTGCAGCATGGACTGTGATATGAAGAGCAAACTTTTAGAATCATTGCGAACAAAGTTGTCAGAGATGGAAGAGTTGGTTATGTTTTTTAAAAAGAAAATTAGCAAATGCACCCTCCCAGCTTTTTACTAAAGAGCAATGTATAGTATCGCTCAATGAGCACAAAGGAACATGTCAATTGGCCAATATCTGCACAGTCAATGAGGAAGAGGGCCGTGATGAAACACAGTCAAGTTTGATTACAATCCAAGAGAGGCTTACTTTGTGCCAGATTATGGGTGAATTTAACACCCTGGAATCATCGGTGAGTCTGTTCAATAAATTTGAGGCTCTAGTGCTTAAATTCCATTTTAGTAATGAGGATGAATGCTCCCTTCTAAAAGCATGGCTACTGGGACCTTTGGTAGGCCAGTTATCGGCACAGTTTAATGATAACTTAGCAGATGCAGAGGTGCAGAGGAAAGAGTTGCAGCATATTGTGGACAGTCGTGATAATGGTATGAGTGATTTACAATGAATGAAATTTAGGAGAGGAGATGACCCAATATTGTTCTGCAGTGAGTATCTTGCATTGTATACTAAAGTGTTAAACTGTCCAGACTTATTGGAGGATGATGCAAGTTTCATATACTCAATGGCCAATAAGTGTTATGTAAGCTATCCCACTAGACCAGGGATATGCAATTAGCGGACCTACAGCTGTTGCAAAACTACAAGTCCCATCATGCCTCTGCCTCTGGGTGTCATGCTTGTCGCTGTCAGAGTCTTGCAATGCCTCATGGGACTTGTAGTCCTGCAACAGCTGGAGGTCTGCTAATTGCATATCCCTGCACTAGACTGACTCTGAGGAATGTTAGATCCTACCAAAATGTTGTCAATATCCTGCGAGACTTCTGTCAAGAGTCCAGTGAAAGGGAGTACGGGTCAAAGGCAGGTGTCTGTAATAATCAGAGGTACAGGAAGGCAGAGAGAGTTCAGACGTTCTAAATGGAATAGACATAGACATAGATTTCATAAAGCCCTTAACATTGCTAGCATGGAGCAGGAAACCCCAGAAATACAGGTATCTGCAATGAAAACCCCCACCCAGGACAGGAACAGCATAGCGCAAAGACCCAGAAAAATGTGTATATCCAGGGCGCTCCAAGAATTTGAATCCTGACTGATAAAGTCTGTGTTGGAGAGGGTAGCAGATCTTCACACACTTTAGGCAGCACTCAGGGAGACAAGCAATCTCTAATGGGAACAGAAAAACAAACAAGGCGCCTCTAAGTGCAGAAATATAAAACTTTTAATATCCCCTAAAGGGGTTAAAAACACTTACAAGATGGTGGATGAAGCCGGCATGTAGCAGGTAAGTGTGTCCAGAAGATGTTCCATGCTGGTTCTTGTCTCGCTTCCTCTGACATCATCCCCAGGCTCCAGCACCATTGTGTTCCCTAAACACTCACAGCACAAGTTGGCTTTCATTTTGTGGACTTCCCTGGAAGCTTTATCATCAGACTGGGACTGCCCTGCCACTGGAACATCTTCTGGACACACTTACCTGCTACATGCCTGCTTCATCCACCATCTTGTTATATTTTTAACCCCTTTAGGGGATACTAAAAGTTTTATATTTCTGCACTTAGAGGCGCCTTGTTTGTTTTTCTATAGCGCAAAGGCCTGCTATGAAAGATATCAGCCGGGACAAATCACACAGTTCTGAAGAAGAGATAATAAATTACAGCCCACACCCTAAACACAGCCAGCAACCAGACTGGATGAACATTCCAATATTTGCCCCCTGGGCTAATCTACCATTCTGGCTTGTATGTAGTTGGACGCAAATTGCAATGCCATTTTTCCTGAGTAATGTGGCAAAGTTTACCAATACTGCCTGCTTAGTATAGGAAAATATGGCAATTGTTCACCTAGCATTAATGGGAAAAAGCTTGGGGGACTTAAAAAGTCAATTGTTATGATAATTGTGTGTAATAAGTTCTTTGTGTTCCTTTTCTAGAGACAGGGAAGAAGTTAAACTGGTTTTGATACTAATGTTTGTGTTTTGTTTGCAGATACTTCAAAGTGAGAACAACAGTGGGCAAATTTAGCAGAGCAGGGGTTAGGTTATTGTAAATGCATAATCAATTATCACATGGTACAAGGAGCTCATTAATTAGTAATTGTTTGCAAACAATGAAAAATTTAAACAATAGTCAGACATTAATGCATTAAAGAGTTACAAATGAAGTTACAAATGTTGTCATGAAGAACAGATGTTTTTTTTTTTTTCCCATTAACTAATTGTCTTTCAGATCGAAATGAGCACTTACGCTTCTCATGAGAAAAGTTCATGGATTTCTTTAATTAAAAGTTGAGTGTTTGTCATGGTTTTATGGTGGTTGTCTTGTCATTTTGTTTTTGTGTGATAATGGCTAGATTTTTTAAATAATTTTTTCTTTTATTTTTATTATTTTTTCTTTTAGTATTTGTTTAGTCATCTATTTTATTTTTGCTTTGTTCAGGTGGAAAAATTGTTAGGTTTAGGTCACCTGAAAGGGAGGGCATTGGCTATTAGTAATGGACGAACATCTGACGGGACGGTTCGCGAACACTAACCGCAAACTTTAGCAAATGTCCGCGAACCGCAAGTTCACGGCGGGGCCCCATTGACTTTAATGGCAGGCGAATATTAAAAACCTTCAGGTCATATTTGCAGCCACAAAATACTTACTAGCTGTGCACAAATAGTCCCCCAGCATGGACACTGACCTACCAGAAATATTAAGTGAAAAACCTGATACATAAGTAAGTGCCATTACAAGCCCCAAAAATTATCCGACAGGTGTTCACTTGACAGCAAACAACTTTGTATTCTGTGGCTGGAGGTACATTAAGCAATTCACCGGATAAAGAAGTAAGTGACGGCCATTACAGGCCCAAAAAATTTGCCCACAGGCATTCACCTGACAGCAAAAAACCTTGTATTCTGTGGCTGGTGGTACATTAGGCACTAAACCTGATACAGACCCCCATTACAGGCCCCAAAAATTAGCCCGCGGCCACAGGCGTTCACCTGACAGCAAACAACATTGTATTCTGTGGCTGGTGGTACATTTGGCATTCACTGGATACAGAAGTAAGTGTCGGCCAGTACAGGCCCAAAAAATTAGCCCACAGGTGTTCACCTGAATTTGAATGAGACATGGTCTACTGGTTACATGTGTTGAATTTCTCTGAGATCCATGCTTCATTCATTTTTATAATTGTGTGGTAGGCAACGTTGTTGTGAGCTAGGCTATTGCTCTTATCGGTCACGACCCCCCCTGCTGCACTGAACATCCTTTCGGACAGGACACTGGACGAGGGGCAAGCCAACAGTTCCATTGCAAATTGTACAAGCTCTGGCCAGAGGTCAAGCCTGCCCACCCAGTAGTCCAGGGGTTCATCACTTCTTAGTGCGTCCACATCGGCCGTTAACCCAATGTAGTCGGACACCTGTCGGTCTAGGCCAGGGATCCTCAAACTACGGCCCTCCAGCTGTTGTAAAACTACACATCCCATAAGGCATTGTAACACACTGACATTCACAGACATGACTAGGCATGATGGGAATTGTAGTTTCTGAACAACTGGAGGGCCGTAGTTTGAAGACCCATGGTCTAGGCGTTCCCTGATGCTGGATCCGGAGGACAGCTGTCGATGGGTCAGCTTAAAGAATGATCTCATATCATTAGTGACCAAGACATCTTCAAACCGCCCTCTTCTTGCAGGCGCTGTTGGATTGGTACCCAAAACTGTTTCTCTGTGAGTGGAAATTCCTCTGCCAGCAGACGCTAAAGCAGAATGCAGCATTTCTCGAAGCAAAGCCTGGAAGTGCTGCATTCTGATATCCCTCTGTGATGGTGGTAACATTTCCGCCATGTTTTGTTTGTATCGGGGGTCTAAGTATGTTGCCACCCAGTACTGGTCCTTGCCCTTTATGCTTTTTATACGGGGTTCCCTCTTAAAACACCGGCGCATGAAGGCCCCCATTTGCACTAAACTGGAAGCGCTGCACTGGCCTGGCTCCTGCTCATCATCCAGGATAATGTCGTCCTCGTTCTCCTCCCCCCTTCCACGGACAACACCAAGGATCCCAGAAAAGTTCAAAGCATGCTCTTTTTGCTCCTCCTCTTCCGCCCTGACACCATCCTCCTCTGACTCCTCTTCAGACTCCCTTTGTTGACTTGTCTCAGGTGGAGTAGCCCCCCCTGGGAATTCATCCAGCATTGGGACTTCCTCATCTTCCTGCTCCTGCTCCTTGATGAATTGATCAATGACACGAAACAATGCACGCTCCAGAAAAAAGGCGTAAGGTACGATGTCACTGATGGCGCCCTGGCTGCGACTGACCAGTTTGGTGATCTCATCAAATGGCCGCAGAAGTCTGCATGAGTCGCGCAAGAGCAGCCACTGGCGCGGTGCAAAAAAAACAAGCTCCCAGAACCTGTCCTGCCACAGAGTTCATACAGGTAGTCGTTAACTGCACGTTTCTGCTGGAGCAGCCTATCAAGCATATATAATGTTGAGTTCCATTTCGTCGGGCAGTCACAAATAAGACGACTGACGGGCAGGTTGTGTCAGCAAGGCGAGCCATGGCCGTGTAAGATCTTCTGAATTGGGCCGAGATTTTCCTGGCCTGCTGCAAGACGTCCTGGAGCCCAGGGTATTTGGCAACGAATCGCTGCACGACCAAGTTCAGGACGTGTGCCATGCATGGCACGTTTGTAATTTTGCCCTGTTTCAGCGTGCTCAGCAGATTGGCACCATTGTCGCACGCCACTTTAGCAACTGTCCAATTGAGCGGTGTTAGCCACTGATCTACCTGTGAACGCAAAGCTGAAAGGAGTGCAGGACCAGTGTGGCTCTTGTCTTCCAGGCACAACACACACAGCACAGCATGGCAACGTCTCACCTGGTAAGTCGAATAGATTCTGGGGATCTTGGGCGGCGAGGCGCAAGAGACCGTCATCGGAAAATGAGGAGTCAGCCGAGGAGGAGAGGGAGGATGGAGTAGGAGGAGGAGGAGGAGAAGATGAGGCAGGCCTGCATGCAATCCGTGGCGGTAAAACCAAATCTACATGGGTGCCACGGGTTACATGCTTGATGGCCGTCAGAAGGTTTACCCAATGGGCAGTGAAAGTTATATACCTTTCCTGCCAGTGTTTGCTAGACCACGTATCTGTGGTCAGATGTATCTTGGCACCAACACTGTGTGCCAGAGATACATTCACTTGCCGCTAAACATGGCCATATAGCTCTGGGATGCCCCTCTGTGAAAAAAAATTCCTTCCGGGGACCTTCCATTGTGGTGTTCCAATGGCCACAAATTTTCAAAAGGCCTCTCACTCCACCAGCTTATATGGCAGTAGTTGGCGAGCTATCAGTTCCGACAAGCCAGCGGTCAACCGTTGGGCAAGAGGGTTATCCGGCGTCATCGTTTTTTTACAATTGAACATTTGGGCCACGGAAGCCTGCCTTTTTGCAGAAAAACATGAGGAAGGCATGATGGAAGGTAGAGGGGAGGACAATTGTGAGCATAGAGGGGAAGGAGAAGGAGAAGAGGCTGGATGGTGAGAGCCTGGAGTGTGGCTTTGTGGGTTCTGATGGGCTCGGTGATGGGAGGCCAGGTGCCTTCTTAAGGTCGGTCGTCCCTAGGTGAGTGTTGGGCTTACCACGACTCATGCGTTGACTGCAAAGGCTGCAGATGGCAACACTATTGTCAGCAGCGGACACGTTATAAAAAGCCTACACTGCGGAGCCATGGGCTAGTGTCTTGGGAGCTCCAGATGTGACCGTACATGGTTGATGGCTCGCTCCTGATACATTAGCAGTCAGGTTTGTCCCTTCTGTGCAATGTAAGTTCGGCCTGCTTCTCCTCCCTATCTGCTGGTCCATCTCTCCCTATGAACTCCCCTCCTCTTCCTCTCTTGTGGGAACCCACGTGAAGTCTGTAGACACATCATCATCGACATCACCTTCCCCACCACTAACATTATAGATCTCGGAGTAGGCTGCAACAGCGGGGACCAACATCCTTGGGCTGATCTGGATACTGCCGTCAGACTGCTGAGTGGCGGCTGTTGCTACCTCCTCTTCCTTATCCAAGAATGGCTGAGCATCGGAAATGTCTTCTGATGGATCGGAAAATAATTCCTGTGACTCAAGCTGAGGGTATATGGTGGTGGTGTTGGTGGTGAGCCACTCAACCAAGTCTGGTGCGTCATTTGACATATTCAAACGCACCTCGTGCCACTTCCCACTTTGGCTCTGGCCTGGTGCCCCTAACCTACCCCTACCACCCCTGCGGAAGGGCCTGCCTCTTTCTCTGCCTGTCATTTTTTAAATGACCCTGTGACCAAAGTCTCTATAGAAGCGCAGTATATGTGGAAGAAGGTATATAACACCCCTCTTCAATCTATCGTTTTGGGGGCCACTGGTTTATCGCACCAGTTATAAAACTTGCACACCAAACAATAGTACACCTATACCAGTCCTTGAAAGGACTTTTGTGGACCTGTCAGGTGATGATTTGTGTCACTACAGTCTGTCCCTGTTGCGCACAAAGCAACCTGTCCCTACACTGACAAAAAGTATTTACCGTATTTATCAGCGCATACCGCACACTTTTTTGCCCTGAAAATCAGGGCAAAATCGTGGGTGCGCGATATACGCTGATACCCGCTTCCCGCGCTCAGTTTGAAGCCTCCGCCGACATATACCGAGCGCAGTACACTCGGGTACATTCGGCCAGGCTCGGCTTCGCTCGTGGTCACGCTCTGTGACGTTTATGTGTGAGAAGCCGAGCATGCCCGAACGTGCCCGAGTGTACTGCGCTCGGTATATGTCGGCGGAGGCTTCAAACTGAGCGCGGGAAGCGGGGATTCGACTCAGAGACAGCAGGGGAGAAGCCGGGAGGACACCACCGAGGTTGCGGACGGATGCCGGACCGGACAAGGACGCCGGGCAAGACACCAAAACTGTAAGTAATAAAATGTTTTTTTTTTTACAGGTTGTCGGGTCAACATTAGGGGTGCACGCTATACGCCGGAGCGCGCAATACCCCGATAAATAAGATAAGTGCATTACACCCCTATATACTGAGTGCACACCAAACAATAGTACACTTATACCAGTCCTTGAAAGGACATTTGTGGACCTGTCAGGTGACGATTTGTGTCACTACAGTCTGTCCCTGCTGCGCACACAGCAACCTGTCCCTACACTGACAAAAAGTATTTAAGTGTATTACACCCCTATATACTGAGTGCACACCAAACAATAGTACACCTATACCAGTCCTTAAAAGGACTTTTGTGGACCTGTTAGCTAACGACTTGTGTCACTACAGCCTGCCTGTCCCTGCTCCACACAGCACAGCAGCCTCTCCCTACACTGACAAAAAGCAGAATGTAAAATGGTCACCAGATCAGGTCTATTTATAAGGTAGGGGGTATGTCCATGTGCTGAACTGTCTCAATTGGCTGTCCTGTACCACCTGATGGATGTGTCATGGGTCAAAGTTCCTCTCAATGTAAAATGGCGGACCGCCGCGAATATCGGCGAACCGCAAAGAGCAAAGTTTGCCGCAAAACGACCGCCGGGCGAACCGCCAGGCCATCCCTATTTAGCCCCGGTAAGCGCAACTGGGTTTGTGGTGGAGGACCTTGTCACACTTATACCATCCGAGGAATACACCTCACCTTTCTTCACGAGGGATCTTGTCGTTAATCCTTGGGACTTTTTCCTAGCTCCCTTTCTGTTGTTGAATGAACAAATTTTCTTTGCGCTGCACTTACCATTTGTTTTGTATATTTATCATAGACTTGGTGATTGCCTATTAGTGTCCAGCTTGCATTTATATGTGCATAGTTTATTGTTTGTGCTGATTGTCTCCCTTTTACAGTATTCTGTTATCAGCTGGGTAAATGTCATTTTTATTATTTTTAATTGTGTGTGATATTTCACTAGTAATTTTTAAAAACTTAAATCACATATATTGTATGATTAGTTTCCTTGGGGTTATTGTAAATTAAATCAATAAATGTCTTCTGGTCGTCTCCTCCCCCCTATGGTCCACACTTGTGACTCCTTGTAAGCCCGGTTTGGTGGGTTCCCGTCAAGCGGAACGGGGGTTTCTCTTGCTATGGGGGTCTTCGGATCATTTTTACTTCTCAGCAACCATCTCTGATTACATATTAATTCATTAACCCTTGAGTGGTAAATATAATTTCAACAATATTCTCTCAGCAGATGTTAAACATTTTTGTTAGAGGGATGTATCTTTAATAATAATTTTTCTAATTATATCTATTAGAGTACAATTCCCCTGAAGAAGACCGTGACAGTTTAGGTCGAAACGCGTCGGGGTACTCATATGGAAACAATTGAATCATGATGTAACGTGTATTGTATTGTTGTTGATTTTTGCCACTGTTATTTTTATTTTCATGTATAATCAGAGTGTACTATATGTATATTATCTACATTATTTTACAAATGCTCCAACCATGTTGTACATTTTATTGTAATTCAATGTTGAAACCAAGTAAAGATTTTAACTTCAATATCATCCAACCACTCTTATTTATTGAGAACATCATGCCGCTAAAAAACCCCACTGGGGGACCTTCCCATTTTTGTTTGTGCATTTTCGGGGTGCGCGGCACACGGACTCCACATATGCGTTTTTCCTTGTTTCATTCGATTTTTGGGCAGTTAAACACCCGCTTCCCCCTTTACGCATGAGAGCCACTATGAGCTATGTGTTAGTCTATATAATGGTGGTTCAGCAGTATTTATTCTGTCCTTAATGTCGCTTACCTTTTGATTACACCATGATGGAATTTGAGACAGGCCTTTTTAGGATTTAACTCTGGTCTGTGATGAGCAATATACCCATATAATCTTGGTATATGAGTTACCCCCCTATTTTGGGCACTCATAGGCACTATTTAATATGTTCCCCCTCCGAAAGGATCGTCCAAGCTATCTGTCCAAAAACATACATTTTTGGTTTATATTTGCCCTAACATCACGTTACACCGTAATCCTAAATATACAGCCCCAAGTACCAGTGTGTACTACTTTTCATGTTCCTCTCTCACTGGGTCTGCCCAAAGTTTTTTATCCAAGAGTATTCACTTCTTGGTGCAAACGTACTAGAACTTTATGTGCTGCTCCAAACCCCACATATAGCCCTTAGCTCCAACAATTGATGTTCCATAATTAACCTAACGTAGTAATATTGAATATCCCTTTAGTACTTATTTGTTTCATCTACTATGGACATACTTGGTTCCACCCCCCACTAATACAATTTTTTCCACCCCTTCCGCTGGTGGGTCCAACGCCTTTCCTCAGGTTTCCTGGCACGGTGGGGAGATGTGGAAAGATTTCACTTTCTCCCCTTTAATTTGTTTTCCCAGGGTTGTGCTATTCCCTTGCCAACCACGAGGGAAAACACTACGTGCCAGTGGCGTCCCTTGATCAGCGCTAGACAGTGCATGGCGCGGTACGCATGTGCGGCTTCGGCTCTGCATGCGTCCTAACGTCATGACGTCACTTCTTCATTGAGGGGGTGATGGTAGCTGCCGGGGCGTTGCTCACTGGAGCGCCGAGGGAGCTGCTGAGTGCTTGCCCAACGGCAATTGGAACAACGGTGGGGAGAGAAATGATGACACCTGATACCCATTGATTTAGACTCTATTTAAGCGTCTCATCTTCCTTGGATCTTATTGTGATCCTGGGACAGCTCCCTCCACATACATTAGGATGGAGCCTATGTAAATACTACTACTTAGCATATTTCCATTTATCCCCCCCCTTTTTGCTATTACCCCCATGGTACAATTTTAATCTTTTTATATTATTATTCAATGCTACCTACCAACACTGGGACATGCACTCAGCACTGTCATTCACTTCCTCACACACATTTTTATTTACCATTTATATTCACTTCCTCACACACATTTTTATTTACCATTTATATTCACCCCCTTTACTTGCAATCACATTTATTCTGGCACGCACTCTCACTTTTTATTTTTATCCTCTTTTGCCCCTTTCACACATTTCATCGACATACACACTCACATTTATTTGTTCACCACACTCTCACACATTTCTCTTAACCCTTTTTCCCCCCTCATTCACATCACACTGACACCAGTATGATGTTCATTTTACCAGTACAAAACCTTGGGTTTTGGTATATTTCCATCCACACCTTTGCAATACCAGCATTGGTGTATCAAGACTTAGTAACAGTCTACTTTAATACTTACCTCCTACATATGCCCATGTTTATGATCCTATTAGATCGTCACATGTGGTCGGGTCATAGCCCAATGGATGTTATCTATGCTTATGCAACATTATTAGTACTCACATTATTACTCATATTTAATTAAACTAAATATTTAATCAATACAGGTGTCCTCCTGGTCGTCCCCCCCCCCCCCCCCCCGGGAGGGAGATGATGACACCTGATACTAATTGATCTAGACTCTATTTAAGCTTCTCACCTTCCTTGGATCTGGATGTGATCCTGGGACAGCTCCCTCCATACATACATTAGGATGGAGCCTATGTAAGTACTATTACTGAGCATACTTCCATTTATCCCCCCCTTGTTTCTTTTATCCCCTTTTTTGCCCCTTTCACACATTTCTATTGACATATACACTCACATCTATTTGTTCACCACTCTCTCACACATTTTTCTTAACCCCTCCCCCCCCCCTCATTCACATCACACTGACACCAGTATGATGTTCATTGTACCAGTACAAAACCTTTGGTTTTGGTATACTTCCATCTACACCTTTGCAATACTAGCATTGGTGTATCAAGATTTACTAATATATTCCATTTCAATACTTACCTCCTACATACGCCCATGTTTATGATCCTATTAGATCGTTACATGTGGTCGGGGTCATAGCCGAATGGATGTTATCTATGCTTATGCAATATTATTAGTACTCACATTATTACTTATATTAAATTAAACTAAATATTCAATCAATACAGGTGTCTTCTGGTCGTCTCCTCCCCCCTATGGTCCACACTTGTGACTCCTTGTAAGCCCGGTTTGGTGGGTTCCCGTCAAGCGGAACGGGGGTTTCTCTTGCTATGGGGGTCTTCGGATCATTTTTACTTCTCAGCAACCATCTCTGATTACATATTAATTCATTAACCCTTGAGTGGTAAATATAATTTCAACAATATTCTCTCAGCAGATGTTAAACATTTTTGTTAGAGGGATTTAACTTTAATAATAATTTTTCTAATTATATCTATTAGAGTACAATTCCCCTGAAGAAGACCGTGACAGTTTAGGTCGAAACGCGTCAGGGTACTCATATGGAAACAATTGAATCATGATGTACCGTGTATTGTATTGTTGTTGATTTTTGCCACTGTTATTTTTATTTTCATGTATAATCAGAGTGTACTATATGTATATTATCTACATTATTTTACAAATGCTCCAACCATGTTGTACATTTTATTGTAATTCAATGTTGAAACCAAGTAAAGATTTTAACTTCAATATCATCCAACCACTCTTATTTATTGAGAACATCATGCCGCTAAAAAACCCCACTGGGGGACCTTCCCATTTTTGTTTGTAAATTAAATCAAAGCTTTTTTGGTTCTACTTCTACTATAAATCACAAGAGTGCAGTTTGTTCTGCACTCTTGTGAACCGTTTTCAGCTGACAGCGGGCTAAAGCCCACTGTCGGCTGACATCACGCTGTGACTGTCAGCCAGTAACTGACAGTCACAGCTCTCTGCTCAGAGCGTAGGGGAGAACTAAGAGATCAATGGTGCAGAGGCAGCAAGGGACATATGTTCTTATTAGCCTTCTTCTTTTGATCAAATGAGTACATGTGACCAATATTTTGCAGGTATGTTTTCATGATGGATATGAGTACATCCTCTCTTTTGTTTTGTCCTCTGGTTATTTATTTTCTTTTCGTATTTTTGTGGTTCTTATTTACCTGTCTGACCTGGGGTCATCCACTCATTCCCAACCCTTTGCATTTGATGGAGTGATTGGGGACACCATAAATTTGTTTGGATTCATATGTATATCTAGCCCAGGGGTGCCCAACCTTTTGAAGAGCGAGGGCCACTTAAGCAACTTGGTAACCAGTCGCGGGCCACAATGAGCGAAGTGGGCGGATGACAGGTCACTGCTATTCTTTAGGCCCTTCGATCCGATCCACCCAGATGGAAGGGGACAAATTCCCTTCTGTTTTTTTTTGCGAATTGGAGGTAGGTGGGCGCAAGCGGACAAGAGTGTGTTTACATCTGCCCTTCTATAGAGGTGAATTGAGGATCCGATTCGGTCGGGCCGATCGTGTGAAAAGGGCCTAGGGCCTGATGAAAAGGGCCTGATGTGCTACGGTTTGCCTATGCCTGCAGCGTACTGCACCTGTGTTTATCCTGTGAGTTAGCTGAACTTTGCCATAGACTCCGCCTGTGGCAAAAGCCGGCGCTATACAGGAAGAATTGGCATATAGGGCTCTGCTCTGCAGCTACTTTCTTACTCTACCACCAGCTTCATTCACAACACTAATGCTGTGGTATGGATGGTCGGCAACCTGCGATCTGGGCTCGCCAACCCCTCATTCCAGAGCAGGAGGTCGCGGGCCACATCAGAGGGCTCCGCGGGCCACTGGTTGGCCACCCCTGATCTAGCCTAACGATTGCCGCCTCCGTCCCTTTTTTCCCCTGTCTGTTGGACGGCCAATTGGGCCTGTTGTATTGTAAAAAACCTGGATGTACGGTCGGACAGTATTGTATGCTTTCTGTCCTATTTGTTGTTATATAATGAAAAGCTCTTTCTAAATAAATAAAGATTACCGTATTTATCAGCGTATAACGCGCGCCGGCATATAACACGCACCCCAATTTTAAGAGGGAATTTTCTGGAAAAACGAATTTTTTAAGATAAGCAGCAATGTACAGTACCTTAGGGCTTCTAAGCAGGCTAGTAAATTATGTGAAATATATGCAATATTAAATAGGATGCATACCAAATAATTCATGCAATAGTGTGCACCAAGTGAATATATGACAAGTGCTCCTCCACAACAATGAATACAAATAGGTCCAATCACATTCACAAATGAAAAAAAATGTACAGTACCTTAGGGCTTCTAAGCAGGCTTCAGCAGTCTGTGGTGAAGGGGAGGGTGAGGAAACCCTTAAACGCAGGCAGCGCTGTAGCGCTGGCCAAGACTGTAGCGTAGTAGCGTATCGATGGCATACCTCGGAGGGGAAGGAGGGGGCCAACCCCCCGCCTGAAATCACAGAGCCGTCATCTCCACTCGCCTGTCACGTCACACATGCACAGTCCCGCCTCCGCCATCGCCATTGGATCATCTCCTGTGACAGACAGAACACTGGTCCAATGCTGGTGGCGGAGGCGGGACTGTGCGTGTGTGACATGACAGCCGAGTGAGAGCCGAGAGGAGATGACAGCTCGGTGATTTCCGGCGTATAGCGTGCACCCGTGATTTTCCCCCCATTTTCAGGGGAAAAAAGTGCGTGGTATACGCCGATAAATACGGTATATAAAAAAAATGAAGGCACGGGCAGCACAGTGGTGTAGTGGGTAGCACTCTCGCCTAGCAGTAAAAAGGGTTGCTGGTTCGAATCCCAACCACAATACTACCTGCCTGGAGTTTGCATGTTCTCCCTGTGTCTGTGTGGATACTCCGGTTTCCTCCCACACAGAGGAAAGACATGCTGGTAGGTTAATTGGCTTCTGCCTAAATTGGCCCTAGTATATGAATGTGAGTTAGGGACCTTAGATTGTAAGCTCCTTGAGGGTAGGGACTGATGTGAATGTACATTGTATATGTAAAACGCTGTGTAAATTGACAGCGCTATATAAGTACCTTAATAATAATGTGGTGAGATTCTTTATATTAGGCCATGAGATAGTTCCCTGCACTACACTTCTAACACTACATAATGCCCAATAAGGGTGCTAAGTCTGTCTGCCGAGCACTCTAGTCCTGTCTATTGAATGCAAATGGTGAAAAGATCAAAACTGACAAACTATGATAGCAGATAAACCAATGAAACTGTTTTTGGCGGTTAGTGCTTTGACATTCACTTCTCAAACATTCTAAGAAGAAAAAAAAAAACATAGCTTACAGTGTTAATCCAGAATGTAATACATTATCAAGATGATGGTGGAAAGATCATTCTAGAGTCATCCATCTATTGAAATGAGCCTTTTCTTTGTGTAAAATTCAAAATATGTGTTCAAAATGCAAATAAAAACATAACAGAACTAAAAGGTTGTTTTGTAAGTTATTGCATATTCTTTGACTGCATTCATCATGCACCACTACATTTAATAAAATGCTCTGTTATAATGAGGAATGATATACATAATAAAACAAGATAAGGAAATATATTTGCAATAATGCTATTTTTTTTTTCAAATTTCATATTATATTTTTTTTCTGAGCGGTACATAAAAAGATAAAATAATAAGTGGTGCATTTTTTTTTTATTATGTGCAAAAGGTGTCCAAAAGATGCAATTTTAGTTTAAAGCTTACATATAATAATACATAAATAATAAAGATTTATTGGCCTATTTAAAGAAGAGAATAAATTAGACTCCTAGGGGCAGATTCATCAAGAGATACGCCGGCGGATCTCCTGATCCGCCGTCGTATCTCTGAGATCCGCCGTCGTATCTCTGAGATCCGCCGTCGTATCTGTGAGATCTCACGGTCGGATCTATGCGACTGATTCATAAGAATCAGTTCCGCATAGATCTCCCTTAGATCCGACTGGTGTAAGTGACTTAAACCAGTCGTATCTTAGGCTGCAATCTCCCGCCGGCCGCTAGGTGTCGTCGCTTTTTTTAGGCGTCGGATATGCAAATGAGTAGAACCGCCGATTCAAGTCCGTACGCCCGCCCGTCGCTTTTTTTTACGTCGTTTGCGTTCGGCTTTTTCCGGCAGATAGTTACCCCTGCTATGTGAGGGGTAGCTAATGTTAAGTATGGCCGTCGTTCCCGCGCCGAGATTCAAAATTTTTACGTCGTTTGCGTAAGTTGATCGGGAATACCGATGGCCGCAATTGACGTACCCGCCGCTAACAATGACGTCCTAGCGACGTCATTTGGAGCATTCGCACTGGGATATTTCGCCGGCGGCACATGCGCAGTTAAATCGGCGCGGGAACGAGCCTGATTTGAATTGTACACTCCCCCTAGCCGCAGTATTTGCATTCCGCCGGGGGGAGTTACGATCCGACGGTGCAATTTTCGAGGTAAGTGCTTAATGAATCATGCACTAGCCTCGCTAAATTGCACCGGCGGATCGTAAAACACGTAGATCGAGCAGATCTAAAGATCCGCTGATCTACATGAATCTGCCCCCTAAGCTCCATTTAGCTTTCTGTACATTGTTTTTTTTTTTTTTTTCAAAAGAGTTTTTATTGAAAATATTGAAAATACAAGACATCAGTCCAAAACAAGTTCATATACAAAATAGAATGACCAATATAAGGCAACAATACATTACACACATCTTTAACGATTTGTCTAACGGCTTCCATCTCCTTCGCCTCCTGCACCCCGTAGGGAATCAGACTCTGCAGGAGGTAGCCAGGTTAGTTCGCCTGAGGTATCTGCAGCATTCAGTGCATCAAAAATAGCAAAAATGCAGTCAAAGAGTCAAGCACTTATAAGTCAAAGCTCTGGACCTATAGTACTAAGAGCTTATAAACCGTTTGAACTCTGAACCCAGGTGAGAAAAGAGAACTCCATCCCACCTTGGCTCATATAGGCTAATTAGTAGGAATAACAATGAGAACCCTTGCCGAGACAATGCAGAGTGTAGGCCCGCAGGGGTTCATGCCTGCACAGAGTGCTGGGAGAGGTTGAAAACGCTGGTGAAGAGGATAAGGGTGGGAGAGAAGGAATTTCACGGAAGGCTGGAGAAAAAGAGAGCTTGGTCATGGCGTCAGTTAGTTAGGTGCCCTGGGGCCTCCATACCATAGTCAAAGTTTAGTCAGAGTTTACATTTATTACCCGTGTCAAGTATGGTGTTGGAATTTTTTTCCCCTGGGACACTATCCAGGAGATATTTTGTTTGGTCAAGTGGTAGGTGTCAGGTCACCTGTGGCCAAGTCACAAGTGCACCCCGTTGGGGTCAGGGGTGCACCACAGGGTAGTGAACCTTATAACCGACTGCTGTGGACAGACCACAGAGCGGATATGGAGGAGAGGATAAGCTGCCAGGCATTATTGCATATCCATGACAGTACCCTCCCTCTTATAACTGTCCTGCCGTACTTAGCCTCTGGAGGCAGAATTGGCCATATCATCTACAATAACTTGCTGGCCTTTGATCATTGTCATTACTTATTTTGCCAGTTACACCTCTCTTTGAAGCTTGTTTGTGGAGGGGCTAATCAAGGAATCTCACAGACAGATTGGAGCCGCTAGTATTATGTAACGTTCGAGGCTTAATTGGCTACATTTCAACCTGGGGGGGGGATCCTATCCTCCAGGAAACTGCAAGCATCAGCCTGGCTGACCATTGGAAATGAAAATAGATATGTAGAAAATCCAGAAATTATATTAATTCATGTTGCCTTCCAACAATAACCAATCAGCTTCTAACTTTAACTTGTTCAGTTGGGTTTTTCACAATAAAAACTAGAAGTTGATTGGTTACTGTTACTAAATACAAGTACATTTAAGATTTAATATCTCACATATATGATATATGGTTTAAATAAGTGTTCTTTTGACCAGAAGTGAAAGCGTTAACATAATAAGCATTTATTAGAGAATGATATTAGTCTATTTAATACACCGCATACATTTACAGTCTTAAGCAAGGGAGTAAATATTTGTTTCAAATACAAAGTATGTACATCACACTACAAATATCAAACATAAAAACATAATAAAGCAAGTATATTGTAAGTGCTGGGAGATGGTTTCTTATAATTTACCTCAAATGATGATTTCCTGGGCCCAGGTCTTCAACTCTCCTCCCTATTGATTGAGGCTCCTTCTTTTATATCCCCTTTCCTATTGGCCATGTTACCTATGATTGGCTGCGGTTAGCTCCCCCCCCCCTTGGGCGGGTCTCTCCCAAATATGGGCAATATCCTCCTACATGAGTTTAGTGATAATTAGATTTGAAGATAAATTAATTAAACCTAAGGTTGTTACCTTCCCTTCAATGGGGTACTTGGCTATTCATGAAAGAGTACAGCCAATCATTCCACAGATTCCAGCTGTGATTTCTTCCTGGCTTGTTTGTATATCAATAAGGTATAGGAGACTAACCGTCTCCGTGGCACCTTGTCACCCAGCATTCATGCATATCAAACGGAGAGTGTTAAATAGATATTTTCAGGCCCTAAACCAGGGGTCTTCAAACTACGGCCCTCCAGTTGTTCAGGAACTACAATTCCCATCATGCCTAGTCATGTCTGTGAATGTCAGAGTTTTACAATGCCTCATGGGATGTGTAGTTCTGCAACAGCTGGAGGGCCGTAGTTTGAGGATCCCTGCCCTAAACTGTCAGCCCAGTTAACCCTTTACAGAAACCATCTCCTACACACTTCTAATCCTAATTATATATATATATATATATATATATATATATATATATATATATATATATATACTATGTACAATTATTCCCAGTTACTAATGGCGATTAGACATACAACTTATCATAAGGCAACAGATGACCCCTTGTGGCAAGTTGAGAAAGATGAGACGAGGCCACACTTAAGTGAGTAATTGTTTATGTCTAATCTCCATTAGAATGTTAAGTTTCTCCCTCTGCCATTTTAGAAGTCGGCCAAGATATATCACCATGCCCGTCATGAAAATCAGTACCCCCACATTGTAATATGAGAAGACCTTTTATTCCCATTTCCATCCAGGTCCTGGTGGTGACTAAGCTAAAATCCCCATCATGTAAAAGTTCCTTCAACCTTTCCTCTGTTTTTACCATATCATTACTAATTTGAATTACATGGGTATCCTTCCTTGCAAGTAGATTGTGAAGGTTTACTGACAAAGTATAAATTTTTACATCAAAATGGGGTATGTATAAGATAGGATCTGGGACATCAGGGGTACTCTCAATGATATAGTCTTCTGTTAACACTGGTATGGGGGTTAATACAGTTTCCACAATAGTAGTGTACTCATGTGGAATGAAGCAAAAATCTGGATAGGGTATGGACATGACTGACCCCCATAGAGAAATGTCTGGTGATTGGTGACGACACAGTACAATCCATCCATGTGGTAGGTGACCCTTGTGCTTGGTGTTCTCCATTTTGACAACTTCACTTGGCAGTTAGCCTCCATTTCACTTGGAATGGTTTCTTGAGGTGGTTGGCGTGGACTTTCCAGTTGGGGGTCCCTTGCTATGTTGGCTGTGGCATCCGGGTCATTGTTTAGACCACAGACTGGAGTGTCAATTTTAAACACATCACAACGGCATAAGTATCTATTGTCTTTGACAGTGCAGCAGGCAGTGTGTGGTGCTTTCCATCGCCCTTGAACTTGAATGAGCATTTCGGGGAGGTGCAACCTTTCCTTGTACACATCATTCTCGAGGTATCCGAGAGAGTGTATGGACGCCATTGTGTTAAAATAGTCCTCTTGTGGATGGAACACGAGCAGCGACATTGTGAAGGATATGTACAGTACATTAGGTCACGGTAGGTGCACAGTGACTGGCTTTTCTTGCAAGCAAATGGCCCTCTATTTGGGTGTGGTGTCACTATCCCTATACTTCGAATTGTGGAACCTGGCAAAGTGTCAGGGACGTTCTGCCTGTTCCATAGGCGTGCGCCTATGCACGAACCACAGACCTCACTCGCACCTATACGCGTGCGTGAATCGCAGCCTTTGCGTGCGTCTGTGCGCAGGCGCATGTGTTAGATGCACGTTTGGTGCCCAACGGTCTATAAAAGACGCTGTAGGAATGCTGCACCCTGTGGCTTGATCTGCATATGTTCCCTGAGCTCCTGTTCCTGTTTGAAGCATTCTGTTCCAGTGTATGACCCGGCTTTTTGACCTTGCTTCCTTCTCCAGTCCTGACTTTGGCTTGCTGACCCTGCTCTGTTCTCTGCCTGATTACCCGTTGCCAAGACCCAGCCTGGACTCTGACTACTCTCCTGCCTACCGTTTATGCTGTTGCTTGAAGTGTATGACCCGGCTTGTCTGACTCCGCTGTCCTGCATCTGCTGCTCTGCTGACCTGCACCTGCTGCTCTGCTGCCCTGCACCTGCTGCTCTGCTAATCTGCATCCACGGCTCTGCTGACCTGCATCCACGGCTCTGCTGACCTGCATCCGCTAGTCTGCCGACCTGCATCACCTGCTTCCTGTCCAGCGGTTCCTGCTTCACCTGCAGCAACAACCAGGACAGGCACCTTTACCTCACCGCGCTCTTACCACCACTGTCTCCATTCCCTCCGGCCTTGTGTAGATTACAGAGAATTTAATAAAATCACAGTTAAGAACTGGTACCCCCTGCCCCTGGTCCCCGAACTCTTCTAAAGACTCAGGACTTCCTCTGTATTTACCAAATTAAGTCTGCCCTAGAGGAGTGGAGGTACCTGTTGGAGCGGCACACCTCATACTCATCTATACGGACCACAAAAACCTAGTACCTGAGGGTTGCCAAACGTCTGGGACCACGCCAGGCACGATGGGCATTATTTTTCTCTAGGTTTTCGTTTAACATTACTTACTGGCCAGGCTCCAAAAACACCAAACCAGATGCC
This sequence comes from Rana temporaria, assembly GCF_905171775.1. Lineage (NCBI taxonomy): Eukaryota > Metazoa > Chordata > Amphibia > Anura > Ranidae > Rana > Rana temporaria. Next base: position 280,117,017 of record NC_053491.1, read on the forward strand.
CTTTCCCGCATGTTTTATGACCCGAAAGAAGTGTCAGCACCCGATACCATACTGTCGGAAGGCAACTTCTTACTATTACAAACCAACCTGATGTCTAACCTGAAACAAGCTTCCATAGGTGTACCTGAGCCCCCTGGAGTCACTCTGTTACCCAAGGAGGGGTTACTATGGAAGAATGACAACATTTTTGTGCCAGAAGAAGTCCGAGCTACAGTGTTAAATCTGTGTCATGACCATCCCCTGGCAGGCCATTTTGGGGTGCATAAGACTCTGGAACTGGTCCAAAGCACATTTTGGTGGCCGGATCTTGAAAAGAATTGCAGGGAATATATCAGTTCATGTGCCACCTGTACCCGTAGCAAGACCACCAGAGGCAAGGCCTGGGGTCTGCTCAGGCCTTTACCAATTCCTGACTGCCCCTGGAAAATGATCGCTATGGACTTTATAGTGGAACTTCCTCCGTCAGAGGGTTGCTCAGCTATTTTTGTAGTAGTTGACTGTCTATCCAAGATGACCCACTTCATACCATTGAAGAGCACGCCCTCTGCCATGGAGACCGCCCAGGTCTTTATTAAGGAGATAGTAAGGCTACATGGGGTCCCTGCGGACATTGTGTCAGATAGAGGGGTGCAGTTCGCCTCTCGCTTCTGGAAGGTGTTGTGCAAGGTCCTGAAGATTGAACTGTCCATGTCCTCGACCTATCACCCCCAAACCAATGGGCAAACTGAGAGGACGAACCAAACCCTCGAGCAATATCTCAGATGCTTCACCTTCTTTGTCCAAGACCTCTGGGTAGCATTACTACCCTTGGCAGAGTTTGCTTTTAATAATGCCAGCCATTCGGCTACAGGTCAGTCTCCGTTTTTTGCCAACTACGGGTTCCACCCGACTTTCCTACCTGATCTTGTCCCTGATTCAACAGTCCCGGCAGTCCAAGATACCGTTGATTTTCTTACCCGTAACAGTAAGATTATACAGGAAGCTCTGACCAAAGTGCAGGCAGACAGTAAAAAGATGTTTGACAGGAAAAGGAAAGGGGAGTTATGCCTACAACAAGGCGATCAAGTATGGTTATCCACCACCAACCTTAGGATGGCTTGCCCCGCAAGGAAACTGGCAACCAAATTCATCGGCCCTTTTCCAGTAAAACTAAAGCTGAATGAAGTTGCCTATGAACTTGTCTTACCAGAGTCAATGAGAATCCACCCTGTATTTCATGTGTCACTACTGAAACCTGCGGTGCCTGATCCTTTCCCAAACAGGGGGTCAGGACCCCCTGAACCTGTAATCATTGATGGTGATGAGGAGTTCGAGGTGGAGGCCGTATTGGATTGCTGAAGAAGGAGGAACCAGCTTCAATTCCTGATCAAATGGAAGGGGTACGGTCTGGAGGAGAACTCTTGGGAACCCCAACAGAACATTCACGCCCAAGAACTAATTCAGGCCTTTTTTCACAGTCACCCCCAGAAAAGAGCTCTCTTGGGCACCCAGAGGTTGCCCTTAAGGGGGGGGCACTGTCAGGGACGTTCTTCCCATTTCCGTAGGCATGCGCGAACCCCAGACCTCACTCGCACCTATGCGCGTGTGTGAATCACGGCCTTTGTGTGCGTCTGTGCGCAGGCGCGCGTGTTAGACGCACCTTTGGCGCCCAACGGCCTATAAAAGACGCTGTAGGAATGCTGCACCTTGCGGCTTGATCTGCATCTGTTCCCTGAGCTCCTGTTCCTGTTTGAAGCATTCTGTTCCAGTGTATGACCCGGCTTTCTGACCTTGCTTCCATCTGCAGTCCTGACTTCGGCTTGTTGACCCTGCTCTGTTCTCTGCCTGATTACCCGTTGCCAAGACCCAGCCTGGACTCTGACTACTCTCCTGCCTACCGTTTATGCTGTTGCTTGAAGTGTATGACCCGGCTTGTCTGACTCTGCTGTCCTGCCTCTGCTGCTCTGCTGACCAGCACCTGCTGCTCTGCTGACCTGCACCTGCTGCTCTGCTAACTTGCATCCACGGCTCTGCTGACCTGCATCCATGGCTCTGCTGACCTGCATCTGCTAGTCTGCCGACCTGCATCACCTGCTTCCTGTCCAGTGGTTCCCGCTTCACCAGCAGCAACAACCAGAACAGGCACCTTTACCTTACCACCACTGTCTCCATTCCAGTGGTCTCTGAGCCGGGGTTGTACGGGAGGTCTCCCTCCACGCATCAGGCTCTCACCCAGGTACGTAACACAAATGTTTGCACTTGTCTCCAGAATGTACATTCATTCCACCACTAGTATTAGTGTGAGTACAATACCATTGGGTAAGGTCTGTATCTTTTATTATATCAGGGATTTTCCTGGCTTGAATATCTCGGATTACATTAGTGACCTTTGTTAAAATTACCTCTTTGCCCATACCATCCTCTCTAGCTTTCTGATTATTTATATTTATGATTTAATTTATTTTCTGTTGTGTCTTTTCAAACAACTGGGCAATGTCTTTCATGTTATAAACTGTAAACCATTCCTCCTCTGCAAGCCCCTCAACACCCTGCAGAACTGGTTTCAGCACTTGCCGACCCTCTTCCTGTTCTAAATTTCTGATATGCCTGTGAATAGCTGACAAATCGCCTTAGTTTCAAATTGACATGCCAGATCCAAAAAGTCCTGGGACAGATGCAAGTATGCTGTCCGTGCCCTTTAACTTTCTGGATCTGAAAATGCCCCTGTGGGGAGGAAGGTTTGGTTCTGCAAATGGATCCTGAGTTCGGCTTGCATGGGAGGCAATCAAATCTACTAGCAAGGAAGAGTAAAACAAAGATACATTTGTCCGGGCACATGAGCCGAATTTGGCCATGTTCCACTGGGACAAATTAAGTACCACTGGCACATGAATGAACATTATTAAACAATATTCCCGGGATTTAGGTTGCAGTTAGACCACTAGGTGGTCCCTCTTGCAGTGATGGGCATTCCAAGGATGTTGGTTCGTAATAGGGGATTGTAGCTGTATTGGGAAAAGTTGTAGGAGTAGGGGTGTTTGGTTTTGGGGACACCTGCAAGGTAATTTTCCCAGGGACATACTGAAGAGTGGTTGCCTGAGTGTTGCTGTACAAGGGGATGGAGATAACAAATGAATATTTCCACTCTCCGGCATCACTCAACCGTGTCTTTTGAATTAATAAGGATCCGTTCTGAAAACTCATGACTCTATCCTGGTAGTCCGTGGCATTCCCAGCAACGCCATTCATCCAGACTAGATGATTATCAATGGGGCTCCACCAATAAACTTGCTCCCCCACAGTTCCTACAATGGCCACAGGCAATAAGACTGATTCCCCCTCTATGCAGTAGACCGGATTCTGTTCAACGATCACGCTGATGAGCGGTCCAGTCTCCTCTCCATTGGTATGTCCGATCAGATGGAGCAGGATAACAATCCACATCAAATCCATGGCTCTAAAAGGAAAGAAAGCAGAACATTTTAGTTGATTTCCTTGGCTCCATGCAACTGTTTCAGTTGGTTCGCATGAACCCATTTATCTTGTGTCTTTTTGCCCACCTCTATTCTAATCTTATATACAGACGGACTTAGTTTGTCAATAATGGAAAATGGGCCTCTCCATTTTTGACTTAAACTGTTATCCAGGGGACGTACAGTAGGTGCACGCGATATTGTGTCAATCTCGCTCCCTTTCTCGGCGAGATTGACCACCTACGAGCCCCATCGCGGGAGCCAGCGCCGAGCTGGCTTGCCGCGATAGAGACAAAGCCGTCATAGAAGCGACGGGAGATCCGACTTGGATTCCCGCCAATTCTACACGTGTGCAGCGTTTGTTATGAATCCTGAGGGGGAAGTCCCCGCCGGATTTTAAATAAAAATCCGGCATGGGTTCCCCCCTCAGGAGCATACCGGGCCCTTAGGTCTGTTATGGGTTGTAAGGAGAGCCCCCCTACGCCGAAAAAACGGCGTAGGGGGTCCCCCTACAATCCATACCAGACCCGTATCCAAAGCACGCTACCCGTCCGGCCAGGAAAGGAGTGGGGACGAGCGAGCGCCCCCCCCTCCTGAGCCGTACCAGGCTGCATGCCCTCAACATGGGGGGGTTGGGTGCTCTGGGGCAGGGGGGCGCACTGCGGGCCCCCCCACCCCAGAGCACTTTGTCCCCATGTTGATGAGGACAGGGCCCCTTCCCGACAACCCTGGCTGTTGGTTGTCGGGGTATACGGGCGGGAGGCTTATCGGAATCTGGGAGCCCCCTTTAATAAGGCTCCGGAGGCCGCCCCCTGTCTTCTTTAGCTCTTTTTACCAGGGGGGGCTTCTTCTTTGACGTCTTCGGGTGGGGGCCGCTCTTCGCTGCCGTCCGGTTCTCTTCCACCGCCGGGGGGGGGTCCCAGATACCTACCCACGTGGGTAGGTATCACATGGGTAGGTACAGAGCATGATGGGACTGTGAGGCCTATATAGGTCCGATGCAAGCCGCGCACCCGTCATTTCAGCGAGAAGAGCCGGCGTGTCAACATCGGGAGAAGAGAAGAAGATGACGTCACAGCCTGGAAGAAGAAGAATACGTCACAGCACGGAAGAAGAAGATAGACGTTCAGCGCTGAAGGAGAAGGCACCGGACAGCTGGAGGAAGAACCGGGGTGCGCCGAGTTAACAGCGGAGAGCGGCGAACATAGTAGAAGACCCCTGGAGAGTGAAGAAGACCCCCCGGATAGCCGAAGAAGACCCCCCGGATAGCGGAAGAAGAAGCACGCCACCCCCCGCCGAAGACGTCGGAGGAAACCTGCCGAGGAGTGGGCGCTTTTATAAAAGCGACCCCCCCCGGCGGTGGAAGAGAACCGGACGGCGGCGAAGAGCGGCCCCCACCCGAAGACGTCAAAGAAGAAGCCCCCCTGGTAAAAAGAGCTAAAGAAGACAGGGGGCGGCCTCCGGAGCAGACTAATAAATTATTTTAAAAACTCTTTGTGTTGTGTTTATTGACTTTAAAATGTTTCCTCCAGGTGAATGGGTAGGGGTACGATGTACCCCATATCCATTCACTTAGGGTGGGGGGCCGGTATCTGGGGGCCCCCTTATTAAAGGGGGCTCCCAGATTACGATAAGCCTCCCGCCCGCATACCCCAACAACCAACGGCCAGGGTTGTCGGGAAGGGGCCCTGTCCTCATCAACATGGGGACAGGGTGCTCTGGGGTGGGGGGGGGCCCCGCAGTGCGCCCCCCTGCCCCAGAGCACCCAACCCCCCCATGTTGAGGGCATGCAGCCTGGTACGGCTCAGGAGGGGGGGGGCGCTCGCTCGTCCCCACTCCTTTCCTGGCCGGCTGGGTAGCGTGCTTTGGATACGGGTCTGGTATGGATTGTAGGGGGACCCCCTACGCCGTTTTTTTGGCGTAGGGGGGCTCTCCTTACAACCCATAACAGACCTAAGGGCCCGGTATGCTCCTGAGGGGGGAACCCATGCCGGATTTTTATTTAAAATCCGGCGGGGACTTCCCCCTCAGGATTCATAACAAACGCTGCACACGTGTAGAATTGGCGGGAATCCAAGTCGGATCTCCCGTCGCTTCTATGACGCGCTTACTGGAATGTGCTGTCACCATTCAAGTGAGTGCGAGATGTCGGCACCCTGTCGCCGAGAATCAGCGTGATGCTGTCGTGCTAAAAACACATTCTCGGCGGCAGGTACTGTAGCTCCAAGAACATAACTCGTTCTCCTATGGTCCATGTGCATTCTCGAACCCCTTTGTCAAAATACGCTTTGGCTTTCTTTTGATTTTTACCCTTTTGTGCTGCTGCAAAGACATGGATCTCTTTTATCGCTTTTTGGAGTTTAAGCAGATATTGGTCCATTGAGAGTCTGTCTATGGTAGGGGTATGGATCTCTAGCCAGAGATGTTCAGGGAGTCTCATCTGTCTACCTGTCAGCACTTCAAAGGGTGTCCACCTGGTGGCATATGAGGGGGTTGCTTGGATGGCCATGGCCAGTAATGGCAACAGATTATCCCAGTTCTTACCATTGATGTGGACAATTTTTTTTAGCATTGTCTAAATCTGCCTATTGGCCCTTTCAACCTGACCTGAAGATTCGGAGTGATATCACATTCATGGGGTATTCCTTGGTAAAGGAGGCCATGGGCCCTAGTGGAAGGATTATTTGTGTGTTTGACTTTAATGTCGCGATCTTGGAGCAACAGAGCCCAATGGGCCAGTCTGGCATTGGATACATTGCCATCCTTTACTCTGTCTGTGAGTAGAAACTTAGTGGGAGTGTGAGTTGTGTGCAGGATGACTGGGTTAAGTCCTATGATGTATGTGTAGTATTTCACTGCCCAAAACATGACAAGAAGGTGTTTTTCACATAGAGAGTACTTCATTTCCACAGGAGATAATAGTTTAGAAGTATATGATATGGGTCTCTGTTGCATCTGTTGCTGGCGCTTCGCGCTAAAGCTTCTTTAAGCTCCTGTACTGCATTGGTGTGTTGCTCAGTCCAGTGCCATTGGGTATCCTGACCTTTTTCAGTAAATCATACAGTGGTGCATATTTTTGGGCAAAATTAGGGACGAACGCCCGTGAATAATTTACCAACCCTAGGAAAGATCTCAGAGTAGGAATACTCACTGGCAGAGGTAATTGTAGAATGGTTTTTACCTTCTCAGTCGCTATCTTACGACTGTTTGCTGTCACTGTAATCCCAAGGAAAGACACAGATTCCTGCAAGAATTGTGCCTTAGTGGGATTACACTTCAGTCCCGCCTCTCCTAGGATCCGTAGAAGTTCCTCCAATAGACGCAAATGTTCGTCTTTGTCGTCTGTGGCTATCAACTTACTAAAAAGATTCTTTGGAGAAGAAAAATCTGTTAAAATATCTCTCATGGTTGCATGAAATAACGTAGGAGAGTTATGAAATCCTTGAGGGACAGAATTGAAGGTATACTGTTTTCCCAGAAACGTAAATGCAAATTTGTATTGGCATTCTTCTGACAAGGGCAAAGACCAAAACCCATTACTTATATCCAGCACCGTGAAGTATTTGTGTTTGGGATTCAACATGCTCAAGACATCTGGGACAGATGCAACTGTGGGGGCGCAATTATTTGTAACACTGTTCAATTTGCGGTAATCAATTGTTAATCTCCACGAATTGCCAGTACTTTTGCGAATCGGCCATATTGGCGCATTTGTTGTGGATACACATGGCCTGATGACCTTTTGGTCAAGCAGCGACTCAATGGTTTCCTTTACGTAACTAATAGCTTCCTGTGGGAAGGGGTATTGTTTTTGCGGAACTGGGTCTGGGCCACTGATGTGTATTACAGTATTTACCTTTCCACAGTCATGTTTATGTGTGGCAAAGGATCCCTGATGTCTTTCTATCACAGGCTGCAGAAGCTGATGTTCTGGGTGATCTTTAATGATCTCCAGTATGTCATATTTTGAATCATTGCGTTTGATGGCTGCGATTGTGTGAGAATCAGGTATCACTATGGTGCTTGCCTGATCATTTGGAACCCCTTGCCAAAGTAAAAGGTTGGTCAGATCTAACATGCATCCATTGGGAATCAAGAAGTCTGAACCCAGCAGGCTGGTTTCATTTGGCAAACTCATTAATGCCAATGGCTGTTTTAGGGATAACTCCCCAATTTGGATTGTCAGTGGCTTGGATAAGGCAGACTCAACATTATGTCCAGCAAAGCTCTGGAGGTTCAATTTCTTTCCTGAAGATAGTGATGAGTTTAAGGGGTCTTTATGATCCAGAATCGAAATAGCAGCCCCCGTGTCTAGGACCATAGTACATTTACAGGCCCCCAATCAATGCTGACACTATGATCCAGAGAGATAGGTGCTAACATTTTTGGGCCTTGTAGTTGTCACCATTGACTGTGGTCAGCCTCTGTCTGGGAAGCTGTACTTCCTTTCCCAGGCCTCCTTGCAAGGCCTGTAATTGTTGTCTTAACTCTGCATATGTCAGATCTCTTTTTGTCTCACTGATATGCTTGCCCTCTGATGGGTGGTTATGAAAGTTTCCTCTTCCTTTGCCTCTATAACTTGACTTCCCCCTATATCCCTTCCCCCTCCCTTATAAACTTTTGTCCCAATTATAGTTGTATGGAGGATTCGATTCTCCTGGGGTGTGGGGGCCTTCTACGGTGGTAGTTCTGCATTGTAATGCAGCCACCTTCCTAAACAGCTGTTTCTCTTCTTTTTCTTTAAGCCTATGCTGTTTATATGCTTGAATGACATTGAATGATCTGTGTATTAATCCTATTACTTTGTCATAGCTGTGTTTTCTTGGATCTATCAAATGCTCACATTTTATTCTAATAGCTGGATGGGCATTGTGGATCAAAAGATTTTTTTACTCCATGTCCTCGTGAGTGGCCCTCCCATTATTAGTGTTGTATGCTGCCCACAATCTATTGGCATAAACTAAGGGGTTTTCTTCATTATTTTGTTTAATTTGATAGGCCACCATCAAACGTATAGCTAAGGGGTTTATAACCTTTTGCAATTCTGCCACGGTTACTTTGCTCCCTTTGCCTTCCTTAATTTGATCTGGGAGTGCATTCCAGGTGTGGGCGTCAAGGGTTAATTGTAACACCTTAACTTGGTCACTAGGACTTCTCACACCTAAGAGCTCACACCTCTGTCGTACATTGGTTGCATGTGATGTAATGTGTTCACTAGATTTTATTTTACCAATGAAATCAGCGACACTCATGAGGGTTTTTACAGGTTGAGATGAATATACATTGGAAATCACCTAATTTTCTTCACCATCAAACCCTAAAAATGTTTGATTTCCTTCATTAGAAGAGGAGATCCCATGATGGGGAGCTTGTCATGCTCCTCATTTGTGGCTACCTGTTCCCCATTGTCTGGTGGGTCTATGACAAGAGGGCCTTCTTGATTTTCCTGTGGCTCTGCGATTTCTCCCATCGCCACAGGAAAAGTAGAATTATGATCCATATCTTCCTCTCCCCAATACTCATCATATTCCTCAGTGTCCCCAATTTCATAGGCACAAGTAGGTCCCGCAGTATTACCATGTTCGCATCTGCTGGCAACAGCTGCCTGTCCTTTAAGGATTGAAATGGTTTGTAGCAACTCTGGGCCGGATTCAGATACCTGAGCATATCTGTCCGGCCCGCGTAACGTATCTCCGATACGTTATGCCGCTCTAACTTTGGGCGCAAGTTCTTTATTCAGAAAGAACTTGCGCCCTTAGTTACAGCGGCGTAACGTATGTGCTGTGGCGTAAGGCCGCATAATTCAAATGAGGATGTAGGGGGCGTGTTTTATTTAAATTTGTGTTGACCCCGTGTTTTTTACGTTTTATTTGAACGGCGCATGCGCCGTCCGTAAAATATCCCAGTGTGCATTGCTCTAAATGACATCGCAAGGACGTCATTGCTTTCGACGTGGATGTAAATTACGTCCAGCCGTATTCGCGAACGACTTACACAAACAACGTAAAAATTCAAAACTCGGCGCGGGAACGACGACCATACTTAACATTAGCTACGCCTCATATAGCAGGGGTAACTATACACCGGAAAAAGCCAAACGCAAACGACGTAAAAAAAAAGCTCCGGGCGGTCGTTCTTTTCTGAATCGCCGTAAATCCTAATTTGCATATTCCTCGTGTAAAACATATGGAAGCGCCACCTAGCGGCCAGCCTGAAATTGCAACCTAAGATCCGACGGTGTAAGACACTTACACCTGGCAGATCTTAGGGATATCTATGCGTAACTGATTCTCTGAATCAGTCGCATAGATACGACCGACCGGACTCAGATATACGACGGCGTATCAGGAGATACGCCGTCATATCTCTTTCTGAATCCGGCCCTCTGACTCTATTTGCGTACACTGTGTGTGATCTATCAATTTTCCTTTCTTAGATTCCTGTAACTGATCTTGGACCACTTTTTATGCACTAGTTATATGGTCCAGTTCAGTCTCAACTTAAGTTAGCATGATTTTATATTGTACCACGTCTTTTTGGGCCAATTTGCAATCTTTAACATTTTCCTCCTGTGAGGCATTAACTATTTGATTAAGGGTAGTTAATGTTTGTACTTGGATTTGTAAAGCTGTATTCTCGTTTTCCCTCTCAGAAATTTTTATATTTTTATTATAGACTATATCTTCAAATTTCTGTATTTTAGCATTCATAGCCATGCATACAGCATACATGCCTGCAAAAGCTAGACTTTTAAGCTTCCTATTGTTTTTTTTTTTGTTTTGTTTTTTCCTCAAATAAGTCCTGGACATAAATCCAAGGAGAATCTTGTAATTTAGCATCACAGGCAAATTCATTGCTTTTAATGTTTAAGAGTATAAGTTGCTACAAAACTTTCTAGACAGGTCATGGCAGCCATTGCGATAATATGCACAATTTGTGCGCTAAATTAAATTAATTGTTCCCTTATACTAACAAGTCACTTGTGATTACAGTAAAAGGGAGAAAGGAAGAAAAAAAAAACAATAAATAGGAACTGACGAGAAATAATAATAAAAAAAAAAAGAAAATATATTAAAAATAAAGCAATATTTTCAGCTCTCAATAAACCAATATTTTAGTTTATTGGAAAAAACTAATTATACTAACAATAGCATTTAGCCTATCTTGTCTGACCATACACAATAGACCAAGGGACAATAGAAACAATAGCTTTGAGATAGTGTGTGTTCAGTAAGGCCCTAAGGATCAATTAGGCTAAATACACCTCTATACTGACAATAGACAAGGTAAATACAGCAGTGTTTACACCACTATTTGTACAATTAAATTCAGTAAAAACTGAACTCACCCAAAAAAAAAAAAAAAAATTCAAGGTATAATGGGCCAGATTCAGGTAGATCACCGCATCTTTGCGACGGCCTAACGTATCTCATTTATGTTACGCCGCCGCAAGTTTTATGGGCAAGTGCTTGATTCACAAAGCACTTGCCTGTAAAGTTGCGGCGGCGTAACGTAAATCCTCTGGCGCAAGCCCACCTAATTCAAATGATCCGGCTAGGGGGCGTGGATCATTTAAATTAGGCGCGTTCCCACGCCGAACGTACTGCGCATGCGCCGTCCCTAAAATTTCCCAACGTGCATTGCGGTAAATTACGTCGCAAGGATGTCATTGGTTTCAACGTTAACGTAAATGGCGTCCAGCGCCATTCACGGACGACTTACGCAAACAACGTAAATTTTCAAATTTCGACGCGGGAACGACGGCCATACTTAACATTGACTGCGCCTCCTATACCCAGGGGCAACTTTACACGTCGCAAATCGTACGTAAACGTTGTAACTTCACTGCGTCGGTCGGGCGTACGTTCGGGAATTTGCGTATTTTGCTAATTTGCATACTCGATCGGGAAAACGACGTCGGCGACACCTAGCAGCGAAAAAATAAATGCATTTAAGATCCGACAGCGTAATAGCCTTACGCCTGTCGGATCTAATGGTTATCTATGCGTAACTGATTCTATGTATCAGGCGCATAGATACGACGGGCGGACTCAGAGATACAACGGCGTATCAGGCGATACGCCTGCGTATCTCTTTAGAGAATCTGGCCCAATGTATTTTTCCCAATGCACCTTATTTTATACTAATAATCTTTCTCAGATATTAGCTTCAGTAGTAAAACTTCCACAGTTTTGTACTTTAACTAACAACAATGAGAATATAAGAGCCGGTTCACACTTCCGCGGCACGACTTTAGGGGCGACTCTGCCAGTCGTCCTGAAGACGACTTCAGAGGCGACCCGCAAAGCGACTTCTGTATAGAAGTCAATGCAGGTCACCCCGAGCCACCTCCGAAGTCGTGCAAGAACCTTTTTCTAAGTCGGAGCGACTTGCATCGCTCCTATTAGAACAGTTCCATTGCATTGAATGGGACGCGACTCGTCAGGGGGCTGAGCCGCCTGACGAGTCGCCCCAGTGTGAACCGACTCTTAATGCTTGTAAAAATTCCCACAGATAAAAAACAAAACAAAACTAAAACCAACAAACAAAATCTTTTGTAGGTTTGGTTTCAATGTCCTAATTTTTTTTTCAATGTTAGTGGACATACAATTTAAATAACAACCAACCCTATTGAGCCTGTTTCAACCTACAGACAACAGAAAACAAGTATGTTTCTGTGTCTTAAACAACAACAAAAATCAATAAAAAATAAAGCCTAAAACTAAGGCTGGTACAAAAATAATAATAATAATAATAATAATAATAATATATATAAAAAAAAAGAATTCTACAAAAAAAAATAAAAAATTGCTAAAAAAAATACACATTTTTTTCCCACAAAACCAATGACCAATGACCACTCTTTCAGTGTGTCAATAAAACAATGACAATTAAAACAAAAATGTTCCCATTCTGTACCTCCTCCCCAATTGACCGGTAATAAATGTACATCCAAAGTACTGTTATCAATTATGATTTTGGGAAATTAATGAAGAAAAAAAAAAAAAATCAATAATAATAAAAACAACCTGTGGTGTATATTCTCTCCTTAGAGGTAATACCCACTAATAAAAACAAACATATTTACCTATATTTTTCCCTAGATAGATTGGATAAGCTGACTCAGCTTAAATTCCCCCTAATAATCTTAATCTCTAATACACAAATATTTTGTTATTATATTAAATACTTTCAGTCCTGTTCATAGTTTTATGGTCGCCAATTGTTACTCAATACAAGTGCATTTAAGATTTAATATCTCACATATATGATATATGGTTTAAATAAGAGTTCTTTTGACCAGAAGTGAAAGCTTTAACATAATAAGCATTTATTAGAGAATGATATTAGTCTATCTAGTGCACCGCATACATTTACAGTCTTAAGCAAGGGAGTAAATATTAGTTTCAAATACAAAGTATGTACATCACACTACAAATATCAAACATAAAAACATATTAAAGCAAGTATATTGTAAGTGCTGGGAGATGGTTTCTTATAATTTACCTCAAATTATGATTTTCTGGGCCCGGGTCTTCAACTCTCCTTCCTATTGATTGAGGCTCCTTCTTTTATATCCCCTTTCCTATTAACTTAAACATGTTACCTATGATTGGCTACGGTTAGCTCCCCCCCCCCCTTGGGCGGGTCTCTCCCAAATATGGGCAATATCCTCCTACATGAGTTTAATGATAATTAGATTTGAAGATAAATTAATTAAACCTAAGGTTGTTACCTTCCTTTCAATGGGGTACTTGGCTATTCATGGAAGAGTACAGCCAATCAAGGCGTCTCCGTATAGTCTACAGATTCCAGCTGTGATTTCTTCCTGGCTTGTTTGTATATCAAGAAGGTATAGGAGACTGACCGTCTCCGTGGCACCTTGTCACCCAGCATTCATGCATATCAAACGGAGAGTGTTAAATAGATATTTTCAGGCCCTAAACTGTCAGCCCAGTTAACCCTTTACAGAAACCATCTCCTACACACTTCTAATCCTAATTATATATATATATATATATATATATATATATATATACTATGTACAATTATTCCCAGTTGCTAATGGCGATTAGACATACAACTTCTCATAAGGCAACAGTTACTATGCACAGCTACACCAAATTCTGTGTGTACTAGTTTTAGTAAATCCCCTCCAGAGTGTATTAATAATAGCGCCCCCAATAAATAACAAATTATTTGCAGAAAGAACTTTCACACAATTTTAACATCTGTTGCTGAAAATACCCAATTCATATAACTTATTAAATTGAACCTAATTCTCTAATCACTACTGTATATCTTGTGAGTTGTAGCCTTTAACAAAATAAATAAATGTATAATAAAAAGTAAAATAAAATCAAACAGCAAGACATCCAAATAAATGTGCATATACAGTTTTGTTTTTGAAGAAAAAAACATTACATGGATTTATTTTCTGTAAATATGTTTGCAGTGGTTAAAAATTCAGATGTCATTGTGACCAGTTTTTCTCACTACTCAATGGTATGAAAAAATTAATTATATTGATCACAAAATCAGAAGGTTATTACAGAGCTGGGAGCTGAGAATATTTGTTTCTAAAGGTTGTATGCAGCTATAATAACAGTTACAAGAATTCAATAACTGCTCTATGTGAAATGTACTCAAAATCACTGCATGAAACATATTAAATGGGAAAGTATGTGCTTCCCACTGTGCAAAGAAGTAAATGAATAGAAATGTGATGCATCTGTTTACACCAGAGCAATAATAGATGAAATAGTTATTCTCCATAATTGTGGTAACACAAAAAAACAACACGTACATGATCATCTGATTTCCTACAAATGTTTACAGTGCATCGGTTACTCTCCAGTGTAACATTAATAATATATTTGTGATCATTATTATGCCTACTGTGTATAAATCCTTTTTTTTGTTTTGTTTTACAAACTGAGATAGAGTAACCATTTTAAGTGTTACTGTCTTCTTTGTTACTTTATTTTCCTAGTATGATATGATACCAGTTAATTAATTAAACAGAACACCCAAGCACACTGTACCAAAAAATGCTTATAAGGCACTTTAGTAGACTTAGGGAAGAGTGTGTGGATTCCACGACAGTATTGTGACCTGTCAAAAAACACAAACTCATTAACTAAACATTTGTTTAGGGTATGGGATGAACTGGGTAAAGTACATCACTGGCAACACAATTCACCTTTAATTTCTTTATTACACACAAACTACTTTAAACCTGGAAAAGATGAACACATATATTTAATTAGATGGTCAAAAAAAAGATGAAATATCATTACAAGATGTGATGATAGATAATAGGATATGCACATTCACAGAGCTAACACAGATATGGGGTAGTAGACCATTAGATAGATGGAGATATGCACAAATACAACATTTCCCACAGACTCTCCCACAGCCACTGCGGGGAAAGCGGCCATATGAATTCAATGGAGAAACCTGTCTCCTCCCCGTGGAGCCTGGGACAAAGTGGGGCTGATTTACTATGCTCTGTGCGCTGCGCTGGTTCATGCGTTAATTAGTACTCCGGGTGAAGCCTTAATTAGGAGCATGAACCAGCGTAGCAGCCGGCGCATTGAAAGTAATATGTAAAGCCGCGCCGATCTCCCTATAGAAGTCTATGGGAGAAATCAAAAGTGTTATTATTAAAGGCTAATCTGCAAGTTTTGTCCTAAAAAGTGTTTGGGGACCTCAGTCCTGCCCCAGGGGACATGTATCAATGTTTTTTTTTTTTTTTAAAACGGCCGTTTTTTCGGGAGCAGTGAAATTAATAATTCTTAAAGTGAAACAATAAAAGTGAAATATTCCTTTAAATTTCGTACCTAGGGGGGGTGTAATGTCAGCATGTGAAATAGCGCATTTTTACCGCACTTAGAACTGCCCCTGCACAAAGTGACATTCAGAAGGAAAAAAAGCCATTTAAAATTCACACGCGGCTATAATGAATTGTCGGCTCTGACAATTCTGACAGGATTAATTCATAAAACAAAAAAAAAAACGTGTAGGGGTTCCCCCAAATTAAATTACCAGGCCCTTCAGGTCTGATATGGATATTAAGGGGAACCCCGCCGTAAAAAAAAAAAAAAAAAAAGACGTGCGGTTCCCGGCAAATATCCATACCAGGCCCTTCAGGTCTGGTGTGGATTTTAAGGGGAACTCCACCCCAAATTTAAAAAAAAAATGGCGTGGAGTCCCCCTAAAAATCCACACCAGACCCTTATCCGAGCACGTTGACCTGGCCGGCCGCAGAAAAGAGGGGGGGACAGAGTGCGCCCCCCCCCTCTCCTGAACCGCACCAGGCCACATGCCCTCAACATGGGGAGGATGTCCCCATGTTGATGGGGACAAGGGCCTCATCCCCACAACCCTTGCCCGGTGGTTGTGGGGGTCTGCGGGTGGGGGGCTTATCAGAATCTGGAAGACCCCTTTAACAAAGGGGACCCCCAGATCCTGCCCCCCCCTATGTGAATTGGTAATGGGGTACATTGTACCTCTACCATTTCACCCCAAAAAAATGTCAAAAGTGTTAAAAATGACAGTAGCCGGTTTTTGACAAATCTTTTATTAAAATCTTCTTTTCTTCTTCCATTCGGGTTTCTTCCGCTGCTTCTTTCTTGGGTCTTCTCGTCCACATCTTGCCTGACGTCTTCTTCTATCTTCTCCGTCCGTCCTTCAGCCTCCTCGTCTGCCCGGTGTCTTCTCCTATCTTCTTCTCCTTCCGTCGGCCTCCTCGTCCGCATCTTGTGTCTTCTCCGGTCTTCTTCTCAGTCCGCCAGCCTTCTCCTCCACATCTTTTTCTTCCCCGGACCCAGCGCTTGAATTTGAATTTGCCGCCGTGTTCCGCTCCTGGGACCCGCCCCCCTCTGACGCCACAAGTAAACTCCTTAGAAGGTCATGTGCGTCAGAGGGGGGCGGGGTCACAGAGCGTCACACGGCGGGGGAATTCGATTTCAAGCGCACCGTCCGGAGAAGAAGCCGCCGCAGCTTCCAATTGAAGTTCCCGTTGTGTCACACTCATGTGACCCCGCCCCCCTCTGACACACATATGCCACACACGGACTTTCAGATGAGTTAACCTGTGGTGTCAGAGGGGGGCGGGTCCCAGGAGCGGGAACACGGCGGGATCTACAATTTCAAGCGCAGCGCCCAGAAGATGAAGAAGATGCGGGACGAGAAGGTCGACGGACAGAGAAGAAGATGGGAGAAGACGGCAAGACAGCAAGATGTGGACGAGAAGACCCAAGAAATAAGCAGAGGAAGAAACCCGAATGAAAGAAGAAGAAGAAGGAACCGCGGAAAGAAGATTTTATTAAAGGAATTGTCAAAAACTGGCTACTGTAATTTTTCACACTTTTGTCACTTTTTTTTGTAAAATGGTAGGGGTACAATGTACCCCATTACCATTTCACACAGGGGGGGGGGCAGGATCTGGGGGACCCCTTTGTTAAAGGGGTCTTCCAGATTCTGATAAGCCCTCCGCCCGCAGACCCCCACAACCACCGGGCAAGGGTTGTGGGGATGAGGCCCTTGTCCCCATCAACATGGGGACATCCTCCCCATGTTGAGGGCATGTGGCCTGGTACTGTTCAGGAGAGGGGGGGGGCCGCACTCTGTCCCCCCCTCTTTTCTGCGGCCGGCCAGGTTAACGTGCTCGGATAAGGGTCTGGTGTGGATTTTTAGGGGGACTCCACGCCATTTTTTTTTTAAATTTGGGGTGGAGTTCCCCTTAAAATCCACACCAGACCTGAAGGGCCTGGTATGGATATTTGGGGGGACCCCACGCTATTTATTTTTTTTGTTTTTACGCCGGGGTTCCCCTTAATATCCATTCCAGACCTGAAGGGCCTGGTAATTTAATTTGGGGGGACCCCCATACATTTTTTTATTTTTTTTTTAGTTTTAATGAGCAATGACTGTATTCTTTATAGCCATGAGTACTTTAAACTTACTTTTTTTTCACTTCAGAAATGACATCTTGTACAGGGACAGTTCTAAGCACGGGAAACATGCGTGTAAACCCCCTCCCCCCTGTATGAAATTTAAAGGAATATTTCACTTTTATTATTTCACTTTAACCACTTCCATACCGCGCCTATTCTGGCACTTCTCTCCTTCATGTAAAAATTATATTTTGTTCCTGGGAAATTACTCAGGACCCCCAAACATTATATATAATTTTTTAGCAGACACCCTAGGGAATAAAGTGGCGGACATTTTTTATTTGATTTCCAACTGCATTTGCGCAATAATTATTCTAACGCCTTTTTTTTTTGCCCAAAAAAAAAACCATGGTCCATGAATTTAAAAATAACCAAACAGTAAAGTTAGCCCAATTTTTATGGATAATGTGAAAGATGATGTTACACCGAGTAAATAGATACCGACTTGTCACACAATCATGGAATGGCGCCAAACTTCGGGACATAAAAATATTCATAGGCGATGCTTGTTTTTTTTTTTTACAGGTGACCAGTTCAGAGTTACAGAGGAGGTCTAGGGCTAGAATTATTGCTCTCGCTCTAACGCATGCGTCAATACCTCACATGTGTGGTTTGAATGGTGTTTACATATGTGGGGACTTACATGCATATTCGCTTCTGAGTGCGAGCTTCTAGGGACAGGGCCGTTTATTTTTTTGTGTTTTTTAGCTCATATTTTTCTTCTTTCACTTTTTTGTCACTTTTTTTGATTTCGGATCACTTTTCTTCCTATTACAAGGAATGTAAACATCCCTTGTAATAGGACTAGTGTGTGACAGGTCCTCTTTATGGAGAGAGGCGGGGTCAATAAGGCTGGAAAGCATGGTATTGGAAAAAAAAAAAAGATCTCATGCTTTCAGCTGCAATCATATTCGTTCAGCACAGTGGTGTAGTGTATAGCACTTTGACCTAGCAGCAAAAGAGTCGTTGGTTCGAATCCCGCCCGTGACAGCATCTGCATGGAGTTTGCATGTTCTCCCTGTGCCTGTGTGGGTTTCCTCCCACAATATAAAAACATGCTGTACATCGGATCCGGTCTAAATAAGCCCTAATATGCAGTAGTATATTTAGGTTTTGTGCTGCCCTAGGCCTGACTAAATTTCTGCACCTCCTAATAGAAAAATGACCCACCCCTTCCTGTCAAAGCCACACCCTGTTTTTGCAAAAGGTGATGATGTCTGCGCTGTGAATGATAACCACTGTGGGCAGGGGAGAGAGGAAGGTGAGGGGAAGGGGGGGAGAATTAAGGTTAAAGGGGGAGGGGGGGTTAAAGTCAGGTGGGTCTCTGGAGCAGTAATGAAATCACAAAAATGGTAGTAATAAAGATAATGTGGCGTGATGCTGGTATCACATAAATAAAACAATTATATGTGATACCAGCATCACGCCACATTATCTGTATTATTATATATTTTCCATACATGACCAACTACTGAGACTCACCAGGAAGATCCCCACCAAATGAAAGGCCAGAGCACCCATTTTTGGGGTTGTTGAATGATAACCAGGAGGTAAGCTGCTTGGATCACTAACGGTGTGGGCGCACTTGTTTGGATTTGATTTTCCCGCACATCTTCATTCATTTGGATTTGATTTTCCCGCACATCTTCATTCATCATTGGCTTTGGAACTTTATTTTTGATTATTTACTCAGTATGCTTTCTTGCAACAGCACTTTTTGGAATTTGATTTTGGTTCTTTTTTTCATCTAACTTGGGACTGTCAGATATATGTAGTGTAGTTTTTTCTCAGTCCTCTTCAGTGATATGCACAGTTTTGTCTAGTTTATGTTGATTTA
Organism: Rana temporaria; assembly: GCF_905171775.1. Classification (NCBI taxonomy): domain Eukaryota; kingdom Metazoa; phylum Chordata; class Amphibia; order Anura; family Ranidae; genus Rana; species Rana temporaria. The sequence continues at coordinate 280,136,270 of NC_053491.1, forward strand.
ATCACCACTTTGCAACTGCACCTCTACCATTTTTGTGATTTCATTACTGCTCCAGAGACCCACCTGACTTTAACCCCCCCTCCCCCCTTTAACCTTGTCCGAAACTGACATGCTTTTAATGTGAATATCCCAAGATTTTAGCTGCCCTGCCTCTGCACTGCCTTCTGGCGTAGTGGCCATCTGTAAGCCAGAGGGGCCCCATAATCTTCTATTGTCCGGGGGCCCCATGAGTTGTCAGTCCGCCCCTGGTTCTAGTTTAAGCACAAATTTCATAGAGTTTTATTGAGAGGCCTAAGAAAATATAACCATGCCAATAGCCCAGGATACAGCATGGCTAAAATGTATGAATGTGTGTGTTAGAGCACCCCACCCAATGTTAACTAAAAAAATATTAATTTGCAAATAAGTATTATCTGCTCATTTTTTTGGGGATGTCTGCACCCCTGATAGTGACAACATTTGTGAGGTGTCTTCACCCTTTCTAATTCATTCACTTCCTGTCACATAGCCAAACAGGAAGTGAGGGTAAAACCTTACTAATATCTTTTCTTGGGGACACAGAGATCAATTTAAATAGTTTCCCATTATGTAAATTGCACTCTAGCATTTTGCTGTGTACACCCCAAATTATTAGGGATCTTGGACTTTGGGGTCCATTTACTCAAGGCAAATCCACTTTGCACTACAAGTGCAAAGCAAGGAAGAAAACAAAACAACTTTGCTTCTACAGGATTGGATGTTAAAACCATCAGTGCTTCCTCTCTGATTTTCAGCAACTATGCTTGTACTGCAGAGTGGCTTTGCCTTTACTAAACCCCAAACTAAATAATCATTTGGGGCAGGGATCCTCAAACTACGGCCCTCCAGCTGTTGAACTACACATCCCATGAGGCCTTGTATTGCACTGACATTCACAGACATGACTAGGCATGATGGGAATTGTAGTTCCTGAACAACTGGAGGGCCGTAGTTTGAAGACCCATGATTTGGGGTGTACACAGCAGTGCTGGAGTGCAATTTGCTTAATGGGGACACTAGTTAGATTGACCTGTGTCCCCAAGAAAAGACACTGGTAGGGTTTTAACCTCACTTCCTGTTCAGCTGTGTGACAGGAAGTGAAGCCAATTTTAAGAAAAGGGACACAAAGCTCAACCCAAAAAAAACACAAAGCAGGGGTTCTAACACTCACTTGGCTTCCCTCAAACACCCACAATTAGAATAGGATTGCCTTGCGCTAGATTTAAGCACAGTGCTGTAAATCAGCACGTCAAGCCTGTCCACCAATAGCAAACCCCCCCCCCCCCCACGGGCCATGTTTGCAGGTTTTACTTCATCTTGCACATGTGCTTTAAAAGACAGTCTGGACAGCAATTCTTGATAAGAGAAATCCACAAAACATGTCCTGTCGGGGGTACTTGAGGGCTGAGGACCACTGCAGAAAAAAGAAAATACTTACCAGTTTGTCTTTAATTTCGAGATTAAACATGGCAAACATTTCATGCCTACACACCAGGAAAGAAGCTTAGACAAAAATCACACATAATTTGTTAGGCCCAAACCTATTTCAGCTGCAGCTGTCAAAATATAGCATGAAAAAGTAACAAAAAACAAACTTCCAAATTTTATAGTAATTTTTATTGGTCAACAAAACAAGGAAAGCAAAAAAAGACAAACAAACACATAAACAAAAATACATTTCAATAATCAAAATATACATAGTTTTAACCTCACAACATCTTGACACATTTTTCATAAAATAAGGCCGCATAGACAAATACATCAAAGTGAACATCATTTAAAAATAAACAAAAACCATTGGCAAAATAAAAAAAAACATGCAACAAACCACATTTGTGTTTAGCAACAGCATTTCTGCCAGCCTGCCCCTTCTGAGGGCAGCTGAGGAATGATCGATCCATGCTTTTTATAACAGTGCTAGTAATGAAGCAATTGAAATCACATGAACAAATTGAAGTCTCTAGTTTGGGTGAGCTTGTAATTGCGCACACCTGGTATTAACCCAAACCACGCTCTATGAGCATCCAAGTGTTTTTCACCTTTTAAAAAGAAAGGATCATTTTTTTCTAAGTGTTTGAGCAGACTCAGTTCATCACACATGTAGGAACCAAGCTGCAATGGCATGAGAGCTTTTTTTTTTCTTTTTCCCCTGATCTGATGCTTTCCAGCCTGAAGGGGAGGTGTTAAAGACAGAATTGAACACGCACATTTAATAATCTATTTGTGGGAAAAAAAGGTTGCCAATTTTGTTTGGGAGCCACGTCGCACGACTGCGCAATTGTCAGTTAAAGCGACGCCGTGCCGAATCACAAAAACTGGCCCGGTCATTGACCAGCAATATGGTCCGGGCTCAAGTGGTTAAAAATTCACAAAACACTAAAGTTAGCCCAATTTTTGGTGATAATGTGAAAGATGATGTTACACCGAGTAAATAGATACCTTACATGTCACGCTTTACTATTGAAAACACTCCTGCAATGGGGCCAAAATTCAGTACTTGAAATTCCCTATATGCGACCTTTTTTTTTTTTCAGGTTACCAGTTTATAGTTACAAAGAAGGTCTAGTGCTAAAAGTATTGCTCTCGCTCTAACGCACGCGTCAATACCTCACATGTGTGGTTTGAACGATGTTTATATATGTGGTCGGGACTTGCGTAAGTCCCGCCCACATATGTAAACACCGTTCAAACCACACGAGAGTAATACTTTTAGCACTAGACTTTCTCTGTAGCTATAAACTGGTAACCTGAAAAAAAAAAAAAGGTCGCCTATAGGGAATTTCCAGTACTGAATGTTGGCCCCATTGCAGGAGTGTTTTCAATAGTAAAGCGTGACATGTAAGGTATCTATTTACTCGGCGTAACATCATCTTTCACATTATCACCAAAAATTGGGCTAATTTTAGTGTTTTGTGAATTTTTAACCACTTGAGCCCCGGACCATATTGCTGGTCAATGACCGGGCCAGTTTTTGTGATTCGGCACGGCGTCGCTTTAACTGACAATTGCGCAGTCCTGCGACGTGGCTCCCAAACAAAATTGGCAACCTTTTTTTTCCCACAAAGAGAGCTTTATTTTGGTGGTATTTGATCACCTCTGCGTTTTTTGAATTTTTAGAGCTATAACCAAAAATAGAGCGACAATTAAAAAAAAAAAAAAAGAATAATTTTGACTTTTTGCGATAATAAATATCCCCAAAAATATATATTCTAAAAAATAAATAAATCCCTCAGTTTAGGCCGATACATATTCTACATCTTTTTGGTTCCAAAAAAATCGCAATTAGCGTTTATTGATTGGTTTTGGCAAAAGTCTCCAAAATATGGCATTTTTGTTATATATTTTTTTGAACTAGTTATTGCGGCGATCAGCGATTTTTATCGGTACTGCGACATTATGGCGGACACATCGGACACTTTTTTGGAACCATTGGCATTTTTCTAGCGATCAGTGCTGTAAAAATGCATTGCTTACTATAAAAATGCCACTGGCAGGGAAGGGGTTAACACTAGGTGCGAGGGAGGGGTTAAATATGTTCCCTGGGTGTGTTCTAACTGAAGGGGGGGTGGGACTGACATGGGTAAATGACAGATCGCTGTTCATGAAGGGGAACTCCAGACCAAAAAGCTTCCAGCTCCTCCCAGTTTGGTCATTCCACTTCCTGCTGGAGTAGAGAGAAGACCTGTCTTCCAGAGCTCCTGTGTTCCAGAGGATTCAGCCACCAGGACCAGCCTCCAGCCCCAGCCCCAGCCCCAGCCCCTGGCCCCGGAAGAGGGGAGGGATGGCCTCCCTCAGCCCAGGTGAAGGACCAGCATCCGGCCTCCGGAGTAACCAGCAGCACCTGCCCTCCTCCAGCCAGACGAAGATCAGCAGGGATGACCGCCTCTTCCTGGGCACCCAGCAGGGTCTCTTAGACTGGACTACCACACTACCAGGTGAGACTGAGGCCAAAGCCAGGAAGAGGTGTGATAAGATCAAGTCCCTGCTGGTTAGGATAGCCCAGGCCTGCGTGGAAAAAATGACAGCTCTCGCAGGCCTGAGGGACAAGAGGGACAGGTGCTCTAGTAGTAAGAGGTCGGAGTACAGGGAGGCCATTAACACCCACCGGCTGCAGGTGAAGGAGATTTGGGATTATCTTGGGGGATTTTGTGAACGTGGGGCTGGAGAAGTTGCTTTCCTTGAGGAGCTCAGGAAGACCCTCCAGCAGGCCAGCCAGGAAGGAAGTCAGACGGCAAGGAGGAGCAGCGGGCGGTCGGGGTCCCAACCCTCCAAGCAGCCGGGGAAGTCAGGAGAGCCTGGGTGTAGTGGGGGGGGTGGGAGCTCTGGTGGTGCAGGGCCCAGTAAGGCCATAAAACCTGGGGAGGGCTCCCGAGAGCCGATCCCTCGGTCCGTGAAAAAAGGGGCTGGGGGGTTGGCTATGACAGGGGAGCCCAGTGATCCAGGAGGCCGCAGGGCCCAGGCGCCGCCGGAGGTACCCCCCCGGTGTCTTCGGGTCAGCATGCCCAGGCTCCCTCAGGATGGTCACGCTGCCACAGCTGGGGCCCACCATGTGCCGGCCTCCATGACCCCTCAGCGTGCAGTAGAGCGGGATGATCTGGCAGTGAAAGTGTCAGGGACTGCTCCTGCAGCTGCTATGTCACCGGGAGAGGGGCAGGTACATGGTGGAGGTATAATAACAAAGTCAGCTTCAGGCAAACAGCTGGTGTGTAGTGTGACCAAGATGGCGCCGGCTGCTGGGGGAGGAGCAGCTGAGGCCACGTTCCCCAGTGGGAACCAACCCCTTTTCAGGGAAGGGGGATGTGGCCAGCTCCCATCCAGTGCTCGGGACCCGGAAGTGACCGCCCGCGAACCGGAAGTGCACCCCCCGCGAACCGGAAGTGCACCCCCCGCGACCGGAAGTGCACCCCCCGCGACCGGAAGTGCACCCCCCGCGACCGGAAGTGCACCCCCCGCGACCGGAAGTACACCCCCCGCGACCGGAAGTGACCCCCCACGATCAGAACTGCCCCCCTGCGAATCTGCGGCTGGTGTCACCGGCTTGGAGGACCTGGGGGATGAGAGGCCGGGGGTGCGGGGGTGCCTAGTCCCGGATGCTGCAGCAGGCACCTCCAGGCACCCCCGGCAAGTAATGGACAGCATGGACGGTAACATGGACGGTAAGCTGCCACCCCCCCAGGTCCCCATGGACATTACCACAAGCCCCGAGGGGCTCCCTGCAGGACAGGCGGGGTGGGGGGAATGTCAGGTGGGACCCCTCCCGGTGGACTGTGCAGCTTATGACTTTATCCGGCAGTTGGAGGGGTCCCAGGGGGGCATCCCCCCAATACGGGTTGAGTCCCAAGGGGCTGGTGAGGTCGCAGAGGGGTCTGGTTGGGGGAGTTTGGTGGGGGAGGTACCCCCCTCTGCTGTGGCCCCAGGGGGGGAGGGGCCTGTAGTCAGGCCAAGGGTGGTGGGTCAGGGGGGTCAGGGTAGTTCAGTGGGGGTGGGTGCAACACCACCGGCAGGGATGGGGGCCCCCCCGTTCCCCCCCACTTCTGGGGGTGCTGAGGGGGGTGCCCCGCTTCCGGAGAACATCTTTCGGGGGTCTCCGGAGGCCAACTTATTATCTGCCCTAAAGGGGGGTCGCTCTTTCGCCCAGGTGGCGGGCTCTCGTGCCCCTCTGGACCACCTGTACAGCCGGTTTGGCGCCCAGAATTTCCGCGCCCCCCCTGCTGACCAGGAGAGGACGCAGGGGTCGGCGTGGACGAGGGGTACAGGTGGTCCAGAGAGGAGGCGTAGGAATGTTGTCCAGCTTCGGTACGAGGGTCCGGACCCCTGCCCCGCCCGAGGGGAGGTGGTGGACCTGGTACTCTCCTTGGGTTTTGGGGTGGGTGACCTTTTTGCTGTCATCCACCCCACCAACACACGGGAGTTTGACATCAGTTTTGTCACTCCCGTGTGTATGGAACGCTTCATCACCAGCTTTGGGCTGGTGAGGGGCGTTGACCCTTGGAAGAAGTACAGGCTCATTCCCATCTCCAGGCAGGAGGAGGTAAAGAACATCACCATCCTGGTGAGGAATGAGTCGCTCCCTCCGGAGGACATTGCCACCTGGCTTGGGAGGTACGGGCAGTTGCAAACCCCCCTGAGAAAGAACCTCGATGAGCGCGGGGTCTGGACCGGGGCTTGGTTGGCCAGGATCCGGCTTAAGAGGGAGGGCAACAGTGTTGCCCACCTCC